>NC_079283.1:462500-467500 GCF_947243775.1 Saccharomyces kudriavzevii IFO 1802 | reverse complement strand
GTAGCTAGTATATATATATATTTGTGCGTTTGTTGATATGCAGCGGTTGGTGACGTTATTTTTTCTTCGACGCGGTATGAGAAATATATAAGGCGTACGAAGGTTATATGGTGCATGCGGGAAATGTTAGTGTGCGGGAAGGAATAATAAGCGATTGAACGAGCGTGTAGAAAAAGACGAAGAGGAAAGTAATAACCGTAGAGATGATGATACAGTGTGCGAGCAAAAAACAAAACCGGAGTGGAGCGGACAAAATATCGGAGAAGACTAAGAAAGTACACGTCAAGCAGTAAAACAATGGACATGATGTGCATAACTCTTTAGGAAAAGAGTGCAGCTGGATAGTACGAATTTTTGTGAATCGAATGGTAGGTTAGTTGTGGAATTTAGTATGGGGAAGCAAGAAAGAAGAAGAAAAAAAAAAAAGAAATAAAGATTGCAGCACCTGAGTTTCGCGTATGGTCACCCACTACACTACTCGGTCAGGCTCTTACCAGCTTAACTACAGTTGATCGGACGGGAAACGGTGCTTTCTGGTAGATATGGCCGCAACCGATAGTTTAACAGAAAAGCACATGGTATGAGGGCAGGGTCCAAGCGATATTTGGTAAGGGGAGGTAGAAGGTGTTATGGGTGGAGGACAAATTTTTTTTTCTTTTATCTAATAGTATAGGGTGTGGTGAGTGAAAAAGCAAAAGTAATAGCAAGTTATGATGTGGAGAATATGATGAATAAGGTAAGGATAGTGATTTTACATTTGCAAGTGTAGGTACAAAGTGGGAGGTTGAGTTGGTTCAGAATGTGGCGTGTAGACGTAGTTTCGAGGTGTTGGGATATAGAAGAGTGCCGCAAATGACAAATGGCGGGTTGGAAGTAGGGTAAAGTGGGCATGTAGAGTACGTACATGCTAGATATTTTGCGTTTCAGGCAGTGGATGTGGGCAATAATGAATGAAGAGGTTTAGTATGCGGAAATACGGTTTCGGCGGCAGTGTGGGTAGCAGAAGAGGCGTAGACGTAAGTCTAAGGGTGAATAAATAGTGACGGAGATGTGGGAATTGTATTTCGATAGGTGGTTTTACGTTTGAACGGGTAGTTCACAGTGGGCGGAGAAAAAGGTGTGGAAAAGTTAGATATTGATTGTTTATGTCTTGTGTGATATTTTTACATTTTTGCATGGTATTGAGTAGTCAGATGAAAGATAGGTAGATATGTGAGTAGGAAAACATAGTATAGTTAACATTAGCGGCAAGACTATAGAGGGGTGATATAGGCCGAATTGGGATGGTATTTCCCTGTTATGGTATGCATTTCCATTTACGGTCTATGAGGCGTATTTCCGTCGAAGAAAAAGGTTGAAGAGTAGAAATTGAAGCGAGCAGAGTAGAAGCATCGGAATGGTAGTAATGAGATTTATAATATCCGTCAGTTTTGGCTTTATTTGCAGGAAGTTTTTTAGTACGATTTTTTTTGGTACGTAACATTTTCTGGTGAAAGTATGGTGTGTATTTTGTATTATGGTGGTTTATGTTGTTCCCGCGCGTTTCCGTTTTTTCCGCTTCCGCTTCCGCAGGAGATGAGTAGTCAAGTATGGGTTACCCGGCGGACTGTTCATTCTTGAAAATTTATATACGCTAAGATTTTCTGAAAATAGCTTAAATTGCGATTTTTCTCGGGGAGAAATACATAGTTAAGGCGAAGCGACAGAGAGGACAAGAGAAAATAAAATAAAGATTTTAGCTTGCAATGGGAGGGGGGGGTTAGTAGTAAAGAAAAAGTGTGAGGAAAAGTAGTCGGGAGGTACTTCATGCGAAAGCAGTTGAAGACAAGTTCGAAAAGAGTTTGGAAACGAATTCGAGTAGGCTTGTCGTTCGTTATGTTTTTGTAAATGGCCTCGTCAAACGGTGGAGAGAGTCGCTAGGTGATCGTCAGATCTGCCTAGTCTCTATACAGCGTGTTTAATTGACATGGGTTAATGCGTATAGAGAGATACAATTTGGGGATTTATCTTCAGAGTGTGTTTCTTTTGCGTTTGACCTGAACAGTCTCATCGTGGGCATCTTGCGATTCCATTGGTGAGCAGCGAAGGATTTGGTGGATTACTAGCTAATAGCAATCTATTTCAAAGAATTCAAACTCGGGGGAATGCCTTGTTGAATAGCCGGTCGCAAGACTGTGATTCTCCAAGTGTAACCTCCTCTCAAATCAGCGATATCAAACGTACCATTCCGTGAAACACCGGGGTATCTGTTTGGTGGAACCTGATTAGAGGAAACTCAAAGAGTGCTATGGTATGGTGACGGAGTGCGCTGTTCAAGAGTGTAAAAGCTTTTTGAACAGAGAGCATTTCCGGCAGCAGAGAGGCCGGAGAAAGCAATTTTTCTGGAATTTCTGCTGTTTCCAAACTCAATAAGTATCTTCTAGAAAGAGGGAATAGGCGGAAGAAAAAGAGACTTCGGTTTCCTTTCCTGCTGTTTGTTGCTTCTTTTCTTTTAAGATAGTTATCTGGTTGATCCTGCCAGTAGTCATATGCTTGTCTCAAAGATTAAGCCATGCATGTCTAAGTATAAGCAATTTATACAGTGAAACTGCGAATGGCTCATTAAATCAGTTATCGTTTATTTGATAGTTCCTTTACTACATGGTATAACTGTGGTAATTCTAGAGCTAATACATGCTTAAAATCTCGACCCTTTGGAAGAGATGTATTTATTAGATAAAAAATCAATGTCTTCGGACTCTTTGATGATTCATAATAACTTTTCGAATCGCATGGCCTTGTGCTGGCGATGGTTCATTCAAATTTCTGCCCTATCAACTTTCGATGGTAGGATAGTGGCCTACCATGGTTTCAACGGGTAACGGGGAATAAGGGTTCGATTCCGGAGAGGGAGCCTGAGAAACGGCTACCACATCCAAGGAAGGCAGCAGGCGCGCAAATTACCCAATCCTAATTCAGGGAGGTAGTGACAATAAATAACGATACAGGGCCCATTCGGGTCTTGTAATTGGAATGAGTACAATGTAAATACCTTAACGAGGAACAATTGGAGGGCAAGTCTGGTGCCAGCAGCCGCGGTAATTCCAGCTCCAATAGCGTATATTAAAGTTGTTGCAGTTAAAAAGCTCGTAGTTGAACTTTGGGCTCGGTTGGCCGGTCCGATTTTTTCGTGTACTGGATTTCCAACGGGGCCTTTCCTTCTGGCTAACCTTGAGTCCTTGTGGCTCTTGGCGAACCAGGACTTTTACTTTGAAAAAATTAGAGTGTTCAAAGCAGGCGTATTGCTCGAATATATTAGCATGGAATAATAGAATAGGACGTTTGGTTCTATTTTGTTGGTTTCTAGGACCATCGTAATGATTAATAGGGACGGTCGGGGGCATCAGTATTCAATTGTCAGAGGTGAAATTCTTGGATTTATTGAAGACTAACTACTGCGAAAGCATTTGCCAAGGACGTTTTCATTAATCAAGAACGAAAGTTAGGGGATCGAAGATGATCAGATACCGTCGTAGTCTTAACCATAAACTATGCCGACTAGGGATCGGGTGGTGTTTTTTTAATGACCCACTCGGCACCTTACGAGAAATCAAAGTCTTTGGGTTCTGGGGGGAGTATGGTCGCAAGGCTGAAACTTAAAGGAATTGACGGAAGGGCACCACCAGGAGTGGAGCCTGCGGCTTAATTTGACTCAACACGGGGAAACTCACCAGGTCCAGACACAATAAGGATTGACAGATTGAGAGCTCTTTCTTGATTTTGTGGGTGGTGGTGCATGGCCGTTCTTAGTTGGTGGAGTGATTTGTCTGCTTAATTGCGATAACGAACGAGACCTTAACCTACTAAATAGTGGTGCTAGCATTTGCTGGTTATCCACTTCTTAGAGGGACTATCGGTTTCAAGCCGATGGAAGTTTGAGGCAATAACAGGTCTGTGATGCCCTTAGACGTTCTGGGCCGCACGCGCGCTACACTGACGGAGCCAGCGAGTCTAACCTTGGCCGAGAGGTCTTGGTAATCTTGTGAAACTCCGTCGTGCTGGGGATAGAGCATTGTAATTATTGCTCTTCAACGAGGAATTCCTAGTAAGCGCAAGTCATCAGCTTGCGTTGATTACGTCCCTGCCCTTTGTACACACCGCCCGTCGCTAGTACCGATTGAATGGCTTAGTGAGGCCTCAGGATCTGCTTAGAGAAGGGGGCAACTCCATCTCAGAGCGGAGAATTTGGACAAACTTGGTCATTTAGAGGAACTAAAAGTCGTAACAAGGTTTCCGTAGGTGAACCTGCGGAAGGATCATTAAAGAAATTTAATAATTTTGAAAATGGATTTGTTTGTTTTGGCAAGAGCGTGAGAGCTTTTACTGGGCAAGTAGACAAGAGATGGAGAGTCCGGCCGGGCCTGCGCTTAAGTGCGCGGTCTTGCTAGGCTTGCAAGTTTCTTTCTTGCTATTCCAAACAGTGAGAGATTTCTCTGTTTTCGTTATAGGACAATCAAAACCGTTTCAATACAACACACTGTGGAGTTTTTATATCTTTGCAACTTTTTCTTTGGGCTGTCGAGCAATCGGAGCCCAGAGGTAACAAACACAAACAATTTTATTTATTCATTAAATTTTTGTCAAAAACAAGAATTTTCGTAACTGGAAATTTTAAAAATATTAAAAACTTTCAACAACGGATCTCTTGGTTCTCGCATCGATGAAGAACGCAGCGAAATGCGATACGTAATGTGAATTGCAGAATTCCGTGAATCATCGAATCTTTGAACGCACATTGCGCCCCTTGGTATTCCAGGGGGCATGCCTGTTTGAGCGTCATTTCCTTCTCAAACATTCTGTTTGGTAGTGAGTGATACTCTTTGGAGTTAACTTGAAATTGCTGGCCTTTTCATTGGATGTTTTTTTTCCAAAGAGAGGTTTCTCTGCGTGCTTGAGGTATAATGCAAGTACGGTCGTTTTAGGTTTTACCAACTGCGGCTAATCTTTTTTGTACTGAGCGT
>NC_079283.1:455000-457500 GCF_947243775.1 Saccharomyces kudriavzevii IFO 1802 | reverse complement strand
TGCGTTTCAGGCAGTGGATGTGGGCAATAATGAATGAAGAGGTTTAGTATGCGGAAATACGGTTTCGGCGGCAGTGTGGGTAGCAGAAGAGGCGTAGACGTAAGTCTAAGGGTGAATAAATAGTGACGGAGATGTGGGAATTGTATTTCGATAGGTGGTTTTACGTTTGAACGGGTAGTTCACAGTGGGCGGAGAAAAAGGTGTGGAAAAGTTAGATATTGATTGTTTATGTCTTGTGTGATATTTTTACATTTTTGCATGGTATTGAGTAGTCAGATGAAAGATAGGTAGATATGTGAGTAGGAAAACATAGTATAGTTAACATTAGCGGCAAGACTATAGAGGGGTGATATAGGCCGAATTGGGATGGTATTTCCCTGTTATGGTATGCATTTCCATTTACGGTCTATGAGGCGTATTTCCGTCGAAGAAAAAGGTTGAAGAGTAGAAATTGAAGCGAGCAGAGTAGAAGCATCGGAATGGTAGTAATGAGATTTATAATATCCGTCAGTTTTGGCTTTATTTGCAGGAAGTTTTTTAGTACGATTTTTTTTGGTACGTAACATTTTCTGGTGAAAGTATGGTGTGTATTTTGTATTATGGTGGTTTATGTTGTTCCCGCGCGTTTCCGTTTTTTCCGCTTCCGCTTCCGCAGGAGATGAGTAGTCAAGTATGGGTTACCCGGCGGACTGTTCATTCTTGAAAATTTATATACGCTAAGATTTTCTGAAAATAGCTTAAATTGCGATTTTTCTCGGGGAGAAATACATAGTTAAGGCGAAGCGACAGAGAGGACAAGAGAAAATAAAATAAAGATTTTAGCTTGCAATGGGAGGGGGGGGTTAGTAGTAAAGAAAAAGTGTGAGGAAAAGTAGTCGGGAGGTACTTCATGCGAAAGCAGTTGAAGACAAGTTCGAAAAGAGTTTGGAAACGAATTCGAGTAGGCTTGTCGTTCGTTATGTTTTTGTAAATGGCCTCGTCAAACGGTGGAGAGAGTCGCTAGGTGATCGTCAGATCTGCCTAGTCTCTATACAGCGTGTTTAATTGACATGGGTTAATGCGTATAGAGAGATACAATTTGGGGATTTATCTTCAGAGTGTGTTTCTTTTGCGTTTGACCTGAACAGTCTCATCGTGGGCATCTTGCGATTCCATTGGTGAGCAGCGAAGGATTTGGTGGATTACTAGCTAATAGCAATCTATTTCAAAGAATTCAAACTCGGGGGAATGCCTTGTTGAATAGCCGGTCGCAAGACTGTGATTCTCCAAGTGTAACCTCCTCTCAAATCAGCGATATCAAACGTACCATTCCGTGAAACACCGGGGTATCTGTTTGGTGGAACCTGATTAGAGGAAACTCAAAGAGTGCTATGGTATGGTGACGGAGTGCGCTGTTCAAGAGTGTAAAAGCTTTTTGAACAGAGAGCATTTCCGGCAGCAGAGAGGCCGGAGAAAGCAATTTTTCTGGAATTTCTGCTGTTTCCAAACTCAATAAGTATCTTCTAGAAAGAGGGAATAGGCGGAAGAAAAAGAGACTTCGGTTTCCTTTCCTGCTGTTTGTTGCTTCTTTTCTTTTAAGATAGTTATCTGGTTGATCCTGCCAGTAGTCATATGCTTGTCTCAAAGATTAAGCCATGCATGTCTAAGTATAAGCAATTTATACAGTGAAACTGCGAATGGCTCATTAAATCAGTTATCGTTTATTTGATAGTTCCTTTACTACATGGTATAACTGTGGTAATTCTAGAGCTAATACATGCTTAAAATCTCGACCCTTTGGAAGAGATGTATTTATTAGATAAAAAATCAATGTCTTCGGACTCTTTGATGATTCATAATAACTTTTCGAATCGCATGGCCTTGTGCTGGCGATGGTTCATTCAAATTTCTGCCCTATCAACTTTCGATGGTAGGATAGTGGCCTACCATGGTTTCAACGGGTAACGGGGAATAAGGGTTCGATTCCGGAGAGGGAGCCTGAGAAACGGCTACCACATCCAAGGAAGGCAGCAGGCGCGCAAATTACCCAATCCTAATTCAGGGAGGTAGTGACAATAAATAACGATACAGGGCCCATTCGGGTCTTGTAATTGGAATGAGTACAATGTAAATACCTTAACGAGGAACAATTGGAGGGCAAGTCTGGTGCCAGCAGCCGCGGTAATTCCAGCTCCAATAGCGTATATTAAAGTTGTTGCAGTTAAAAAGCTCGTAGTTGAACTTTGGGCTCGGTTGGCCGGTCCGATTTTTTCGTGTACTGGATTTCCAACGGGGCCTTTCCTTCTGGCTAACCTTGAGTCCTTGTGGCTCTTGGCGAACCAGGACTTTTACTTTGAAAAAATTAGAGTGTTCAAAGCAGGCGTATTGCTCGAATATATTAGCATGGAATAATAGAATAGGACGTTTGGTTCTATTTTGTTGGTTTCTAGGACCATCGTAATGATTAATAGGGACGGTCGGGGGCATCAGTATTCAATTGTCAGAGGTGAAATTCTTGGAT
>NC_079283.1:445000-447500 GCF_947243775.1 Saccharomyces kudriavzevii IFO 1802 | reverse complement strand
AAGTTCGAAAAGAGTTTGGAAACGAATTCGAGTAGGCTTGTCGTTCGTTATGTTTTTGTAAATGGCCTCGTCAAACGGTGGAGAGAGTCGCTAGGTGATCGTCAGATCTGCCTAGTCTCTATACAGCGTGTTTAATTGACATGGGTTAATGCGTATAGAGAGATACAATTTGGGGATTTATCTTCAGAGTGTGTTTCTTTTGCGTTTGACCTGAACAGTCTCATCGTGGGCATCTTGCGATTCCATTGGTGAGCAGCGAAGGATTTGGTGGATTACTAGCTAATAGCAATCTATTTCAAAGAATTCAAACTCGGGGGAATGCCTTGTTGAATAGCCGGTCGCAAGACTGTGATTCTCCAAGTGTAACCTCCTCTCAAATCAGCGATATCAAACGTACCATTCCGTGAAACACCGGGGTATCTGTTTGGTGGAACCTGATTAGAGGAAACTCAAAGAGTGCTATGGTATGGTGACGGAGTGCGCTGTTCAAGAGTGTAAAAGCTTTTTGAACAGAGAGCATTTCCGGCAGCAGAGAGGCCGGAGAAAGCAATTTTTCTGGAATTTCTGCTGTTTCCAAACTCAATAAGTATCTTCTAGAAAGAGGGAATAGGCGGAAGAAAAAGAGACTTCGGTTTCCTTTCCTGCTGTTTGTTGCTTCTTTTCTTTTAAGATAGTTATCTGGTTGATCCTGCCAGTAGTCATATGCTTGTCTCAAAGATTAAGCCATGCATGTCTAAGTATAAGCAATTTATACAGTGAAACTGCGAATGGCTCATTAAATCAGTTATCGTTTATTTGATAGTTCCTTTACTACATGGTATAACTGTGGTAATTCTAGAGCTAATACATGCTTAAAATCTCGACCCTTTGGAAGAGATGTATTTATTAGATAAAAAATCAATGTCTTCGGACTCTTTGATGATTCATAATAACTTTTCGAATCGCATGGCCTTGTGCTGGCGATGGTTCATTCAAATTTCTGCCCTATCAACTTTCGATGGTAGGATAGTGGCCTACCATGGTTTCAACGGGTAACGGGGAATAAGGGTTCGATTCCGGAGAGGGAGCCTGAGAAACGGCTACCACATCCAAGGAAGGCAGCAGGCGCGCAAATTACCCAATCCTAATTCAGGGAGGTAGTGACAATAAATAACGATACAGGGCCCATTCGGGTCTTGTAATTGGAATGAGTACAATGTAAATACCTTAACGAGGAACAATTGGAGGGCAAGTCTGGTGCCAGCAGCCGCGGTAATTCCAGCTCCAATAGCGTATATTAAAGTTGTTGCAGTTAAAAAGCTCGTAGTTGAACTTTGGGCTCGGTTGGCCGGTCCGATTTTTTCGTGTACTGGATTTCCAACGGGGCCTTTCCTTCTGGCTAACCTTGAGTCCTTGTGGCTCTTGGCGAACCAGGACTTTTACTTTGAAAAAATTAGAGTGTTCAAAGCAGGCGTATTGCTCGAATATATTAGCATGGAATAATAGAATAGGACGTTTGGTTCTATTTTGTTGGTTTCTAGGACCATCGTAATGATTAATAGGGACGGTCGGGGGCATCAGTATTCAATTGTCAGAGGTGAAATTCTTGGATTTATTGAAGACTAACTACTGCGAAAGCATTTGCCAAGGACGTTTTCATTAATCAAGAACGAAAGTTAGGGGATCGAAGATGATCAGATACCGTCGTAGTCTTAACCATAAACTATGCCGACTAGGGATCGGGTGGTGTTTTTTTAATGACCCACTCGGCACCTTACGAGAAATCAAAGTCTTTGGGTTCTGGGGGGAGTATGGTCGCAAGGCTGAAACTTAAAGGAATTGACGGAAGGGCACCACCAGGAGTGGAGCCTGCGGCTTAATTTGACTCAACACGGGGAAACTCACCAGGTCCAGACACAATAAGGATTGACAGATTGAGAGCTCTTTCTTGATTTTGTGGGTGGTGGTGCATGGCCGTTCTTAGTTGGTGGAGTGATTTGTCTGCTTAATTGCGATAACGAACGAGACCTTAACCTACTAAATAGTGGTGCTAGCATTTGCTGGTTATCCACTTCTTAGAGGGACTATCGGTTTCAAGCCGATGGAAGTTTGAGGCAATAACAGGTCTGTGATGCCCTTAGACGTTCTGGGCCGCACGCGCGCTACACTGACGGAGCCAGCGAGTCTAACCTTGGCCGAGAGGTCTTGGTAATCTTGTGAAACTCCGTCGTGCTGGGGATAGAGCATTGTAATTATTGCTCTTCAACGAGGAATTCCTAGTAAGCGCAAGTCATCAGCTTGCGTTGATTACGTCCCTGCCCTTTGTACACACCGCCCGTCGCTAGTACCGATTGAATGGCTTAGTGAGGCCTCAGGATCTGCTTAGAGAAGGGGGCAACTCCATCTCAGAGCGGAGAATTTGGACAAACTTGGTCATTTAGAGGAACTAAAAGTCGTAACAAGGTTTCCGTAGGTGAACCTGCGGAAGGATCATTAAAGAAATTTAATAATTTTGAAAATG
>NC_079283.1:300000-440000 GCF_947243775.1 Saccharomyces kudriavzevii IFO 1802 | reverse complement strand
AGTACTACTTAGAATATAATCTGAATACCTCAGATAGTAATGATAAATCTACCCGTTCCAACACTTATTATATAAATCTTAAAAATAGGCATGTGATAACAATTTTTTACCTGGCAGTAAAATACTTCTCGACCACGTATTTATATCTACTGAACACGTACGCTTAAATCATTGCAAGATACGATAAAGTGAGAACTTTACAGCATGCCATTTATAATGATCAAAGAGCATTTCAATGATATATTGAAATCTGATTTATATATCTAATGGCATTGCGTAATTTCAAATCTGGTACTCGCATAAACTTGAAACAAAGCCAAAGGAAATGGTTTGCCGAAAAGCCTACAAGTTCTACAATTTGTAGAACCCGATGTATCATCTTCCATCAGAAAAAAATCAAAGAAGGAACTAACCGCTAAAAAATAAGTCCATTTGCACTTTTTTTGACTAATTACTGATTACCACATTCCAGGTGGTAACAATAACCTGTTTTCAAGGATACACTCTTATAAATGTTATCATATAGCTATTAAAGATTCATAACCGGGTCTTTTACATCTGATGCTTCAGATAATGAGAGCGTTACAAATTGTGCTTCAATAAGAAGCGTGTTCATTTTTTTTCTATGACTTGAGATTGTGAAGAACACCATAACTTCGATCTGGCAGCTGAAGATAATGAATAAGTTAAGGTAAGCACTATTGACATCTACAAAGCGATGTTGATTACTGAAGAGAATTCTAACATGATCAATTTACCTAATATCATCAACTTTCAGAAAATGGGATCTCAACAACTGTTACAGAACTTCACGGGACAATAAATTTTACTTTTTCCAAGACATGCGATAATGAAACAATGTTGAGTTGAAACAAAATTCTATACGTAATAAAACCCTAATATTTGTATAAGAAGCTCTAGCAGACTCTATAATTCGACTTGAGTACTTAAAAAACCCTATATATTGTGATTAATAATACCGTAGTGTTCACACCACTGTCGCCCATGAATCATGATCCAAGGCAGTACATACTTATGTGTGCTCGAAGTAGTCCGTTACACGTACAAAATGAACTTGTCACGTGACTATCTAACCTTAGAAAACTGCTAGGAAGGTTGGCATAGAATGTAGGCAATCAGGGGACAGAATATAATTTTCACTCTTTTTTATATAAAATTTACTAATTAATAAATAAATACAGTAAATTTAATCTTATATCTTTCATTTCGCTGATTTCACCATTTATTGTATACGTTCTGAACTAGATTGAGTTTGTCATTGGTAAAGATGCTCGAGATGATATATGGCCGCGGTCTTTTCAAGCCTCATATAATAGCTCAGAAGTTCACCAAAAAAAAACTCGACGCACAAATAACTATAGTAGAACGATAATCGGCTATCGTCTATCCATCATTAGTATGGCATAGCGAGATTATTTTTTCACTCTATAAAAGGTTCTATCATACACGGTGTTTTAGATGACGCAAAACTTAAAACCAGTAGAACAAGATTCAATCTGTCGTCGTAAGTAGTGGAAGCTGAAGCCCCAGGATTGATAGCGTAATATAATCAATGAAAGACAACTTTTAAAACAAAGAAACTTTTTTTGGAATATTATGTAGAATTTTTTACTTCTTTCGGTGGACTCCCATATTCCTGAGAAGAACTTCTGGTATGTTCTACTTTTCTACTGCTATAGCCTTCATCAAAGGTGTCACCCCAGTAATTATCACAGAGTTCAAGAGAAATTCAAGACCATCACGTCCAGTTTAGATTTTGGTCTCGCCAAAGTATCGTCAGTTCTACCTTCTCCATTACTTCCCTCTATCGTCTCCCCCTACTTTTTGAATCTGATATTGTCAACAGAAAATAGTGGTTTTGAGGTCAATCTACAAGCACTGGTGATGCTGTCGTTTCTCTCCATGTCTACGCACAATTTCGAAGCAGTTACTCTAATTGAATTTTTAAAAGAATCAAGAGTTAAAACGTTGGAAGAAGGTGATCACCGTTAGTTGCGGTTGCTTGTTGTAAGGAAGGGTTTCTTGTTGTACCCATAAGGGAATTTTGGTGAGAATTGTTGGCAAAAGATGCATTTCATGCACCTGTATTAAGTTTGCTATTACTTCAGCCAAGAATTCCATCTGTCAGAGTAGTAGTTGAGCGGTCTATGTTAGAAGTCTTCAAAAAATCCAGCTTACAGAACCGCGATACACCAACACGGTGCATAACCTTGTCACTGAAATTTCTGTTCATCCAGATACGCCTGTTCGGCAGGTTGCGCTATTTCCTCTACCGCCGCTCCAAGAATTTAGACTCAATTACAAACAAGCAATTTGGCAAGTTCCCTGAAGAGAACTAATCGCAGTTTACATTCAACGATTGGACTTTTATGCAATAAAAAAATTTTGATTCTGCCTGGTAACAACGTCTTGATGGTCGCTTGTCCCACCTACATTCATTGCACCAATGCAGGTTCTCCAAATTCCTCCTATAGAAGTGAATCGGCCATATCAATCTCTATTGACATCAATCATCGCCATGAATCGAATAAAGAGTTGCCAAGCAATATCATTCGACTCTTCTTAACAAGCGAAGTACGGTAGTGAGGGGTTTCCACTGCTAATTCAAGGAATAGTAGTGACATCATAATGGAGCCTTATTTTCTCATTAGCAACGGTCAAGACGCGGCGCATATTTATGCACCGGTATTTTTTTTAGTTAGAACTTGATAACGGGAGAAATCGGAGGGACGCCATATATATTGGGAAATAGTTGTTTTTCTAACAGGCGATAAAATTCCATGCCGCATATAAGGGAATTAAAGTTAAAAAGCTAAAAGGCGAAAGGCCCTCCTTCCTACTCGGTTTTCTCGATGAGCTTTGATTGTGCTAACTTTATCGGTGTGATATGGCGCTCCCAAGCTAGGGGGTAAGACGGTTATCGCGGAGGCAAAGGACTTAACGACTCCACAGGTTACATAACGAATCACCACAAGGTGACTAAAGTTTGCTGCATAGCGGCTGTGCAGATCGATGTCATTAAAAGAGGGGACTACCGCTTGCAACAATATTATAGAGGGAATAGCAAACAGATTGCGTGCGATAAAGGATCATGATATGAAAATGCCATACGAGCTTGATCCATCATTTGGTAGCGCACATCCAAAGGCCTTTCTGAGTATCTTCGAGTCTTAATATCTTTGCATCTGTAACTGTTGGAATAAGTGACTACGACTATACACTTGCTCATATAAATTGGGGTAGGTGATGACGGGCATTCTTTAACATGATACTAATCAGAAGGGTGAACGGAAACATTCTTATGATGATACCAATTATACTGGAGTAGGTAAATTCGAATAGTAGGCTTTACTGCAGCAATAAGATAAAGATCTATTAATTGGCCGGAACTTAGTGTATAAGAAGATGAGCTATAACCAAAAACTTATCATAAATGTTCCGAATTATGTCTGAACCATTAAGTCTCATGCGACCAATCAGCGCGTGCTTATATACCTCTCTTGTATACATTAAGAAAGAACGGCTTATTATTAATTATTACAACTTACTAAACTACTAATTATCAACAAACAGTAATGAGTATGAATTTTGTGGCGATGGATTTGATTCAAAGAGATGTCGGTGAAGGTAGATTTAGAGTCCATCGACAGCAAGAAGTACTGGTCCTATAGTGTAGTGGTTATCACTTTCGGTTTTGATCCGGACAACCCCGGTTCGAATCCGGGTAGGACCTCTTTTTGGACCTTAACGACGACATATCTAGTGCTTTTTTTTTCTACTTTTTGGCTAGCCAATTTGCTTAATCGATATTTCCTTTGAGAAGTTTAAATCCCTTAAAGTCTTTTTCATTGTTGCTGCAGAAGGGATTTTCCATTCATCCTGGAATATGCACTGTTATTCCGCATTTCCTCGATCAATTTTAGCTTGTCTCCGTTCAACCCTCGTCGAGAAAACCAGACGCGCTGAGCACTACAACAAGTTACAAAGCAAAGGAGTGAGATAAAGCCGGCAAGGACAGACAGACAAACGCAAGTTGACTTAGTGAACGGGCACAGCGCACAATGACCAAGGACACCACGGATCTGAATGAGTATGCGGTGAGCTTCATGCCTTTCTATACCGAGTATCAAGGACCAACTGCCGAGCTGAAGGACTATACGTTTGGCGATACTATTTACTTCCGAGGGAAGGAGCTGCAGAGAGAGAAGCTCGCCACCGCTACTGCATGTGACTGCATGAGTGCTAAGCTCAGTAATGGCGCCATCCTCTCGGGAAATACAATAAATGGCAGGATAGTTGCAGTGAATAACTACGAGAGAGAAGGCAGCAATCGGAACGAATTGGCACGCTTGCAAGAATTGATCTCGCTCACCAATGTAATAAATCAATAAACGTAAACGTCAGTTTAAACATGATTCATACATAGCCACATCTATATAGCATAGATCTAGTATAAATTATTCATATGCGACTTCCGGGGCCGAAGCGTTATTGCCGATATTTGGTAGCCGATTCCGCTGGCTTTTTTTTTTTGAACGAGTTAAAAAACTTTCGTGACTGAATTTCTTCGTCACTGTTTTTGTTGATAATTTTTATCGTTTTTTACCTCGAGACTGAAAATAGTGCTCTGGATTTTGGCAACGATATCGCACCGCACGTTTAGCTCGATCAAACCTTATATAAATCTCTACCTTAAAAATATTTGTACATATATATATATATATATATATATAACGTAGTAAAATATCTGGATTGTGTTTCTCCGCGATTAATAGTTGTTAGATACAAAACAAAACATATAGAACCAAGTAAAACAATATAACAATAAAAGATGACAATTAAGGAACATAAAGTGGTTCATGAAGCTCACAACATAAAAGCTCTTAAAGCTCCTCAACATTTCTACAACAGCCAGCCTGGTAAGGGTTATGTTACTGATATGCAACAGTATCAAGAAATGTATCAAGAATCCATCAATGAGCCTGAAAAATTCTTTGACAAGATGGCCAAGGAATATTTGCATTGGGACGCTCCATACAGCAAAGTCAAATCCGGCTCTTTGAACAATGGTGACGTTGCCTGGTTTTTAAATGGTAAACTAAATGCCTCTTACAATTGTGTTGACAGACATGCCTTTGCTAATCCAGACAAGCCTGCTTTGATCTACGAAGCTGATGATGAATCTGATAATAAGATTATCACCTTTGGTGAATTACTAAGAAAAGTTTCACAAATTGCCGGTGTCTTGAAAAGTTGGGGTGTTAAAAAAGGTGACACCGTAGCTATCTATTTACCAATGATTCCTGAGGCAGTTATTGCTATGTTGGCCGTCGCTCGTATTGGTGCTATCCATTCAGTAGTTTTTGCTGGGTTCTCCGCTGGTTCGTTGAAAGATCGTGTCGTTGACGCCAATTCCAAGGTCGTAATCACTTGCGATGAAGGTAAGAGAGGTGGTAAAACCATTAATACGAAGAAGATTGTTGACGAAGGTTTAAACGGTGTCGATTTGGTCTCCCGCATCTTGGTTTTCCAGAGAACTGGTACCGAAGGTGTCCCAATGAAAGCTGGTAGAGATTTCTGGTGGCACGAAGAAGCTGCTAAGCAAAGAACATACCTACCTCCTGTCTCATGCGATGCTGAAGATCCCTTATTTCTACTGTACACATCGGGTTCCACTGGTTCTCCAAAGGGTGTCGTGCATACCACTGGTGGTTACTTACTAGGTGCCGCTTTAACGACCAGGTACGTTTTCGACATTCACCCAGAAGATGTACTTTTCACTGCGGGTGATGTCGGCTGGATCACTGGTCACACCTATGCCCTTTATGGTCCATTAACTTTGGGTACCGCAACAATTATTTTCGAATCCACTCCTGCTTACCCAGATTATGGTAGATACTGGAGAATCATTCAACGTCATAAGGCTACCCATTTCTATGTGGCTCCAACCGCCTTAAGATTAATCAAACGCGTAGGTGAAGCTGAAATTGCAAAATATGATACCTCTTCGTTACGTGTATTGGGTTCGGTCGGTGAACCAATATCTCCAGACTTATGGGAATGGTATCACGACAAAGTGGGTAACAAAAACTGTGTCATTTGTGACACCATGTGGCAAACAGAGTCCGGTTCTCATTTGATTGCTCCTTTGGCAGGTGCTGTCCCAACAAAGCCTGGTTCTGCCACTGTACCATTTTTTGGTATCAACGCTTGTATCATTGACCCCGTGACAGGTGTAGAATTAGAAGGTAATGACGTCGAAGGTGTCCTTGCCGTTAAATCTTCGTGGCCATCCATGGCTAGATCGGTTTGGAACCACCACGACCGTTATATGGATACTTACTTAAAACCTTATCCTGGTCACTATTTTACAGGTGACGGTGCCGGTAGAGACCACGATGGTTACTACTGGATCAGAGGCAGAGTTGACGACGTTGTAAATGTTTCCGGTCATAGGCTATCCACGTCAGAAATCGAAGCATCCATTTCTAACCATGAAAACGTCTCAGAGGCTGCTGTCGTCGGTATCCCAGATGAATTGACCGGTCAAACCGTCGTTGCATACGTTTCACTAAAGGATGGTTATCTACAAAACAACGCCGCTGAAGGCGATGCAGAACATATTACACCAGATAATTTACGTAGAGAATTAATTCTCCAAGTCAGAGGTGAAATTGGTCCCTTCGCTTCTCCAAAGACTATTATTTTAGTAAGAGACCTGCCAAGAACAAGGTCAGGCAAGATTATGAGAAGAGTTCTAAGAAAGGTTGCTTCTAACGAGGCCGAACAATTAGGTGATCTAACCACTTTGGCTAACTCAGAAGTTGTCCCTGCTATCATTTCTGCCGTAGAGAATCAATTTTTCTCTCAAAAAAAGAAATAAACTTCGAAAATGAGGAAAACTTCATAATGAAATAGAAAATTCCCGTCTTTTCCTTTTCTTCATTTTTCAATTTTGCTCTATTCAGTTATAAGAAATTATTTATCCATCAGTTCAATATACAGAATGTTTTACTGATCAGCTAAGAAAGCGAAAATATAAAGACTTTATGCACTTGGTAATAGACATGCATATATATATATATATATATATATACATTTTTTTGCGCAAGCTATTATATATATTAGTTAAATCCAAATACAATCTAGTTTCCGTACACAGTCTACTCCTTTCATCCGTACCGAATTAGTAGGAGAATGTTACTTTGACCAGGGTTAAAGGGATATTACCGCTCAAAAAAACTTGACTTTAGTCGAATAATATATCCAATAAGCTGCTACTCACTAGGAGCCCGCCTGCAAACTAAACGGGCGTGAACTAAGCCAGAAGCTTCTTCGAGAAAATTTTTAGTACGGTCCAAATGAAATTTACATGAAAAGTCAGAAGCGCCTGAGGCTCATGTTGCGCAACGTTCCGCGGATATTCCGCGGCGCAATTTGGCACAAAACTAAGGAGAAAGATTGCACCATCGGTGTTATAAAAAATTCGGCATATTGTCTTCATCTAAGGGAGCGCACATCGAGAAACTGGTAAGGTATATCTTATTCTATTCCCCCTGGTGTATCTTATTTTATTTTCGTTGTATACCTGGTTTCTTAGGTAAGTTTTTACCTATAAAGTTAGTCATATTTACTCCAAGGCCGTAGCATATAAGAGAAGGAGAAACCCAGTGCGAGGGCTTATTTAGCTCGTCTTCTCTGATGTATAATGTTATAACTCTATATGTGGTTTAATCAAGGAAGAAAAAGTGTGCCATATTTTGTATGCCGGAATAATTTCTTGAAATTTCAACAAAAAAACCGAGATGTCTATTACTCTGGGTGCTGCAATCTACATTGCTCTGAAACCCATATTTAAGATATATACCATCATGTTTGTTGGCTATTTACTGGCCAAGTTCGATATTGTTTCCATGGAAAATGCCAAAGGTATATCAAATATGGTCGTTAACGCAATTCTACCTTGCTTAACGTTTAATAAAATTGTGTCCAATATTTCATGGAGGGATATTAAGGAGATTGGAGTGATAATACTTTCTGCTTTCATTCTGTTCTTTATAGGCGCCACAGGCGCCCTATTTACTACATTTGCTACAACAGTTCCTAAGAAATTTTTTTGGGGTCTTATATTCGCGGGCTTCTTCCCAAACATATCAGATTTACCTATTGCTTACATACAAAGCATGGGTAATGGCTCTATCTTCACCGCTGATGAAGCTGAAAAAGGTGTCGCTTATTCATGTATTTTTTTATTTATTCAAAGCTTCCTAATGATGAATTTTGGGATGTGGAGGGTGGTTGGACTGGATTTTAGACATACAAAAAAGCCAGATGGTGAAAGTCTTTCTCGGGCAGCAAGCCCTTCTAACGAGTACAAATTTACTGGCATTCCAGAATCACCAAGTATTACACATCCATCGAATACTTACCAATCCGAGGATAGGAGAAGTAACAGCGATTTATCTTTTAACTCGATCACTACAAATGATATGGGATCACGAGCATACTGTGAAAGCCCAACTGGCTACATCAAACCGTACAAGGGCTCAACTCTTCGAAATTCGAATGACGGATCTTTTAAATTCAAAAATAATCTGGCACATACTGAAATATGCAGAGTTTCTTCATCTTATTCCAGCCCTGGTGCCCTTGAGATGTCGAGAATAGAAAACAATTGCTTGCCACACAGCCTTGCATCAATGCACAAGAGAGAGGGCAGCTCCATAGGACAAAGAAGCCAAGCCATGAACGAGTTGATTTCTAAATACAGCGCTGCTGACAAAATAAGACATGGGGAATTAGATCTATCCAGACCACTTTCCTTGACAGAGGAAGTGGGCAGCAAGAATGCAAATATTGGCAATGCTTCTACAAACACTACTGATGAAGAATTCAGCAATATCGACAACTGCACTAGTAACTGTCACAACGAGAAGCATAATATATCTGCGATTCTAGAAAGATACAATCTTAGATGGTTACAATACTTTATAATAAATTGCCTGAGGCCAGCGTCCCTGGGGGCAATACTAGGTATTGTATGCGCATTAATTCCGTGGGTTAAAGCATGCTTTGTATCAACATATGTTCATGTTCATAAGGCACCTGACGGAGAGCCCGTTCTGAATTTTTTAATGGATTTTACGGAATATATTGGAAATGCTTGCGTTCCATTGGGTCTTTTATTACTGGGTGGTACTTTAGCGAGATTGGAAATCAAATCACTGCCACCTGGATTTATCAAATCCGCATTATTGATGACGTGCTGTCGTTTAATTGTTATTCCTATTATTGGTGTCCTCTGGGTAAATAAACTGTACTCAATCAATTGGTTAGATACGCGCATAGGAAAATTTGATATGATATTGACATGGTCCATGCCTAGCGCCACTGCTCAAGTATATTTCACGGCCTTTTATACGCCTGCGTGTGGTGACCATATTCAAATGAACTGTTTATCGGTCTTATTTGTCATACAGTACGCAGTTCTTTTCATCACTGTGGCGTTCATCGTCACCTACACTCTTAAGGTTGATTTAAAAGTTTGATTATGTTTGTAGGTATATAAGCATCTATAGTAGTTGCTTATAGAAATTTATATATTCGTTTTTTCTTATCAAGTGATAAAAAGTATTCGCTTGTTTATTATTCATTTTTTTCTTTTTTGAACAAGATGGGATGGATTAAGTGGGGAACTCGCGTGACTTTATTTGAAATAGCCCAATGAACCTATTGTTGATGTAGGGAAAGCTTCGCAAATTAATAGGGAAATCGTGATGACATTGAGTTAAAATATAATGCTAGGTTCTAAGCAGCTAATAGAGAACTTAATAAGATTTAAATTCCACAAGACACCATACACATGGAGCTCAGTTTGGCCTTTCAAAAGGAATTCGGCGGTAATAGTATTATTGTTTATTGGCATGAAAGGCGAATTACGTGTGCTTTTGACTAAACGTTCAAGAACATTAAGAAGCTTCTCAGGTGATGTCTCATTCCCGGGGGGTAAAGCTGATTATATTCAAGAAACGTTTGAAAATGTAGCCAGGAGGGAAGCTGAAGAGGAAATTGGATTACCACGTGATTCTGAGATCTTACATAAGGAGTTTGGGATGAGATTGGATAATTTAGTCATGGATATGCCATGCTACCTATCGAGGACGTTTTTGAGTGTTAAGCCAATTGTCTGCTTCCTTTACAAGGATAAATTAGAAAAAAATGAAGATAAATACAAAGTTCCCTTAGATATTCGTAAGTTTTTTGGTAAGCTGAATCCCGGAGAAACGTCATCTTTATTCTCTGTGCCACTTAACGATTTAATTGTGCATCTTTTACCCAGGAATGATGAGAATGTAAAAAATTATCGGGCAGAGTATTTTGAACGTAAAGAGTATAAACTTAATTGGGGTGGAATAAAATGGTTAATCATGCATTACCACTTCCATGTGGCAAATAATAACGAAATGCCATGGTTACAAATCATAGAAGACTTATCTAGTTCAGATGAAGATGCTGGTGACGGGGCAATCTTCAGATTCAGGGATCTTTGGGGATTGACATGTAAAATTCTATTTGACGTTTCATGTGTAGCTAATGGATTAATTGATGACAAGATGAAAAGAGAATTAGGCCATGAAGATTTGATAGTTGGGCTGTATGATTATGGAAATCAGATGCAACCAAGTGGAAGAAGTGAGTGGGAAGTAGGAATGATAAATGGTGACAAGAACTTAAAATATAGCGATGTGATTCCTGAATATTTTATGAAACATCTGATAGGACGTCGGCCGTTATGGTGAGAGTGAGCCATGAATTCAAATATTGCCGGAAAATATCCTTAGCGGGAAAGTAGTAAGAAACAACACCTGTGACATTTATCACAGACACTCAAGAAAAGAATAATAGTGTATGATATTATAGTGAATAATATTAAACCGCCCAAAAGTCATGAATAATGAAGCGCTATACAAAGAATACTTTATGTACATATATTCTAATAAAAGTAAATAAATGGAAATTAAAGTAATTTATTTTCTATCGCTTGAACAAAATGGTGTCATATTCTCGATTGGATGTCAACCCAGGTTTTTTTTTGGTTTGCTAGTACGATCATCATCACTTGCAAATTATATAGTAAATAACCAATTAAAATAATAATAGTAATAGAAACAGAAAGTAGAAACACTCTTATTGGATCCTTTCAGTTGGAATTATTTATATATAAGGTTTAAGCCAAAGATGGCAAGTTAGAAACGTCAATGTTACGGTTCTTTTGAACAGTGTTAGCAGAGCTAGCAGAGTTGGCAGAGTTAGGATTGTTGCTGCCCTTTCTGACGGTTCTTCCACCACGACGGTTGTTGAAAGTGGTGTTTCTGCTGTTGTTGTTATTGTTGTTGTTTCTGTCACCAAAGTTCTTTCTGGTGTTGGACTCAACAAAAGTGGCATCAAAGTCCAAATATTCCTTGGTCTTTAACTGCTTGGACTTAACATTCTTGACCTTGGTAGCTGGTGCGTAAGCTTCCTTTTCAGCAGCTTCGATTTTTTCAGCGTTTAATTCAACCTTCTTAGCTTCTGGAACCTTGTTAAATTGGTTGCTGGCTTGTTGATTCAAGTAGTCTTGTAAAGACAATTGAGTGGTCTTTGCCTTAGCGGCGTCTTCAGCATCTTCAACGTCTTCAGCAATTTCAGCAGCAGCATCGGCTTGAGCTTCCTTTTCAGCACTCAACTCCTTCTTGTCATCACCCCAGCCTTGGTTAACCTTCTTCTTGGTGTCAGTCTTACCAGTTCTAGAATGACGGTCAGTGGCCTTTCTGGTGTTTGGCTTCTTGGTTGCGGCAGAGTCAGTGACATCTTTTGATTTGTTGTTTCTTCTACCGGAAGCCTTGTCTCTGATAGCACCTTCATTTCCGGAAGGTCTTGGTCTGTTCTTTCTAGCCTTGGATGGATCAGCAGATGGAGGTGGGACGTCAGCCTTCTTTGAGGAAGTGCTGCTCTTGACGATTTCCTTTGGTGGCAAAACCACGACGTCAGCGTCTTCGACGTCATTACCTAACAAATCAAATGGGTTGGACATTGAGAATAAAAAATGTGTATGCTTTCTTGGTCTATTTCTACTTCACCTCTAAAGAATACTGTGGGGGGAAGAGAATTTTGCAAAGAAGAAACTTCTAATATAAAAACTACGAAAAAGAGAAAAAAACTTCTACAATGAAGCAAGCAAACAAGCAAAGCAAGCCAAAGAAGGAAAAGACTAAAGGGATACTAACTCAGAACCAAAGATTATTCAAGGGAAATACCATATATTTTTTCTACTCAGTTAGGGCTTTCTCTACGCAGCGATGATATCAAATTGAAAAAAAATTTCTTTTTGCGTTGCTGCGAACTTCTGGGAACGCCTTCCATTCCAATAATTTCACATTATATTTTATCTTTCCGAACGAATGTATTACCCTACTTTGCGTTGATGCGTTGATAGCGCCGTGTTAAGTACGGCTGATTGTATTGTCACGTGTACTTGAACTGCTTTAAGCGGAGCATGATTTTTTTGCTTTTTGAGATAATAAGGGGATGATGGTGAATCAGAGAGTGAGGAGGAGGCAAATTTGAGTAAAGAACGCTATCACAATATTATTCACAGAAAGTTTGGTAATCAAGCAATAACGACAAGATCAGATCAAGCAGCAAAAAATACTAATAACTCACGAAACGTACGATCTAAAGAATGACAATTGATGGTACGAGGCAATCTAAGGAGGCTCTACAAGATGAACGGTTAAATACTGGGTCTGATAAGATCTATCAAAACTATATGATGCCCGCTTTGGAACTTTACGATGCGAAGGTCTCTATAAATCATTGGCAATTACGGGATTGTATCAAGCCAAGTTCAACGAACCAGAGTAAACTGTATTATATCTATGATCATTCGATAAGAGTACTGAATACAGATTCCTCCGCTTTGAGGTCCCCAGTAAGGCGACATCATTCTATTCAGCCGAAAAATAGTTTCAAGAGCTCTATATTAAAGGGATCAGCAAAGAGTGCCAACACAACAGGCTCATTCATCTCCAAAAATTTACACGTTCCCTCTGAAAAATTGGTGGAGTTTAACTTCAAGCCGAGATGTTTCACTGAATTAAACGGGCTGACCGTTTGTGGTGGGCTCATTGGTTCTGATGATAAAGGATTTCCCTCTAATTGGAATCACTTAACTCAAGACGCAAACGTTTCACTGCCTCCGCCTTCTCAACCGATCAATATTTCCAAAAACATTAGTTTCCCCATAAACTCTCATTATTCAAACCCTAACATTTGGAAGGGTATTGTAGAGTTTTACAATCAAGAAACCGACACGATGATGACATTCACGTTGGGTCAGTTCATCAATAACTGTGTCACGCTTTATGACAGGTCCACTACACAGTTTGACCTTTTCGCCTGCAATAACGATGGACATCTTTATCAATGCGACGTGAGTAACAGAGATGTAACGCTAGTGAAGCGTTACGCGGATTTAAAGTTTCCTTTGAATAACGCTTCTCTATCACATGACGGCCAAACTATGGTGGTATCTGGCGATTCAAATAAATTTGCCGTCTATAACCAAAATGAATTAACTAACCAATTTTCCTTACACTATGACAATCATCCCTCTTGGGGTAGTTCTTCGCATCGCATTAGGAGAATACCACGATTTGCATTGCCTGATGAATCAGAGTGTGTTGAGAATATATATGAAGCGCCAAACTCAGATCATGGGTTTTATAATTGCTTTTCAGAGAACGACTTGCAATTTGCGACTGTATTCCAAAATGGCACCTGCTCAATCTATGATGTTAGAAACATGGCTGTTCCTATGGCAGAGATTAGCTCAACAAGGCCACATTCTCATAACGGTGCATTTAGAGTCTGTAGGTTTAGTTACGGACTCGACGATTTACTATTCATTTCTGAACACCAAGGTAGAGTGCATGTTGTAGACACAAGAAATTATGTTAATCATCAAGTTATTGTAGTCCCTGATAAAGTCAACATGGAATACATAAATGAGCAGAATCATAATTTAAACCCCAAAGGCAATTTAAACAACGAAATTACTGCTACTAACAATAGCAAAGATGATTCTCAATTTACTGAAGGAACGGATCATCGTTCTTTGTCAAGAAGAAGGTTTTCATTGCCTTCTTTACCATATGCATCCACAGAACCATGGATAACAATGGCCCAAAGAATCCCAAGAAAGTATTTGGAACCACAAATTTTACCGTTTCCGAAAGTTATGGACCAAATTAGTAACGAGTCGATTCTGTTTTCTTCTCCGCGTAACCCATCAAATGACACATCTCATTCAAATAAAAGACGGTGTTCATTTAGAGTAAGGAGAGTATCGACATCAGTTCCAAGCGCTAATTCTTCTAATGGCCAAGTCAACCTTGGTTCACCTATCACAGGTTCTACCGCAACTTCATCTTCAGTTTCTGCACCTCAAAATTTGATTGACCCCTTGATCCTTTCTCATCAGCAAGCACATAATGACGTCTTTGAGGATGACGAATATTATGAGGTTTACAATGACGTTCATTCGACATACCGTGTTTCTTCAGACTATCCTAGCTTTTCACCAAGAGCTTTTGACAGTTTCTTAAGGCCACCTTCAACGCCCGACTTACCGTCAGATGATGACAATTTTACTACAAATAATAGAAATAACAGAAGTACATCAAATGTTTTGAGAAGGGCAGTGGTTTCAACCCAAGAAAATAACGAATTTTTAGAGGAAAACAATATATCAGGTATTGATTGGGTTGAAGACAGAAATGGTAGTTCTCTGATTATAGGTACGGATTATGGTATCATGAGGTGGAATATCAATTCATGGGCAAGAAGAAGTTTTTCTAGTTATGATTTATGTTGAGCTTCTGTCTTTCGTATATTTTGGTTTTACATTTCCTTTTTTTCTATCTGTTGTTTCTATTTTCATTAATGATACGTTCTGTTCACTCAAATACGCATTTTTTTTCTTTTCTTGGCTATTTAGTTAGATAATTAAATACTTGAAGTATGTTCTAGTCAGATAATATTAGTAGTATTTATCGTTACTACTCCGCTTTGGCATCTATCAGCTCAATCATTAAAAGAGTGTTAGTCATTCCACCTAGCTAACTCTGCTTCATCAATGAGAACTGGCTGATCAATCTTGTTCACATTAATATCACTGCATAACCCACATTTCTCCACGATGATAGTCTCTAAATCACTCAGATTATGTTTGTTCTTGGCTTTCAAAAATTTTTCCGTCTTCTGTCTCAAATTGTAATCATTTGAGCTTAGTATCAATCTAATTAAACAGTTCCAATGGAAACAGTGGCCACAGGGAAAAACTATAAACTTTTTGATCTGTAAAAATTTTCCACACTCATCACAAGATTTGCCTGGTTCTAAAATCCTGTATTTTTCATTGAATTTTGAGATTTCTGTATTTATTTCCACCTTCAGATTTTTAGAATTTATAATATCTTCTGAGATCTCGTTCATTTTCATGTTGTGATTCTCTAAAAACTTAATCAATTCCTCTTTCAAGTTAGCAATCGTAGTATATTCATTGAAAAATGGCAAAAGATCCTTAATTGTTAAAACTTCATCGGAATCGTTTAAAATTGTTCGAATCAATTGTTTGATATCGATATCTTTCATTGAAACTAATAAGTGTCTTGCAATTTTCAACCACAACCTTTTTCTTAGTTTATAATCTTCTATAAGAGCCTCGTCATTTACAATTATTTTACAGTCGTCAATCAAATTATTTTTCAACGCTAAATCAATGGCATCCTCAAATAGATTCAAGCGTGTTAAAAGGAAAATAGAAGCCTTGGTTTTCTTAAATTTCAAGGATAATCGTAATTGGAAATTTAAATCAAACTTGTTTTCATAGGACCTCATGAATTTGATTATATCATTTTCGAGTATCACATCGTTTTTGGGATTAGTGATCATCATATAAAGAATAGAATTGTATATTATCGGATCACAAATTCTTGGAACTTCCCTAACACACCAATTTAAGTAGGTTAGCGAGTAATTTTCGGGATAATCTGATGGAGTGTTTATCAGTTTCGAGTTATTTTGCCAATTCGTGAAAAATTTTAAGGTTGTCGGAATTAGTTTGTTGGGATTTAGGTCTTTAATTTTCATCCACGTTGATATTGTTGCTTCTGGCGAGTTCAATAAAAGAATCAAAGAGTATTTATAAACTAGATGGTGGTTGTTTATTGTCAACAGAATTTTTAGAGATTCATACCAGTTTCCTTGATCAATCCAAAATGATAATAAAAATTTCATATCGTTGATTAATTTGGCAAAAATTAGTAATTCATTTTGCCTGTTCTGTTTGGACATTATTTGATAAACAGTTCTGTTGTCCAATGTTTCTAAATGCTCTTCCAGGAACTTCGCCAGCTCAATCGACTTCTTTTTAAGCTTTAAATTCCAGTTCAACAAATTGTCTTCATCGGTGGAGGTCGTCTTAGTAGTGTTGATTTTTAATTCAATGTCATTTATCTGTTTCATGAAATTCCAAACAATCCAACTTGATAAAACCATTTGGGTTGATTTCCAGGGTACATTATCCAATTGTTTTATCAGTAATACATTCAAGTTGCCGTAATCCTTCATCTGGAGAAAATTCAATGCAATGTCGCCTAAATGTGATAGATCTTTGATGCTTCCCAGAGTTTGAGCAGCTAAATGAAAGTCCTTAGTGGTGTGAAAAAGATACATAGCTTTTGAAAACTTTATAGACTCCGTTTCTCTTTGCGTTAGGCCCTTTAATGCAAGAGCCTTGTCAAATTTGTTATCTTGAACCAATAAATTCCATATCGAGTTAGTTTCATTCTCAATAATTATTTCAAAAACATTTACGTTGGAAAAACACCAAAATGTTTCCTTTTCCGAATCTCTAACTAGTCCCAGTATTTTTTCACTGTTATCGCTACTGGCACCGGGGAATTGCTGTCTCGGTATAGCCTCATGAAACATTACATCATTATTTAGTTGATTTACCATCGTAACCGTGTTGTTTCTCAGAAGTAGAATATGAAAAGCAGTCAAAACTATATCTTTGATAAGGTGATCCTTGTCGTTCTGATAATCAGGCAACTCAAAATTAAGCAAAACTTTCGAAGAGGATAAAAATTTTGCAGCATTGTTGGAGGAATCAGGATTTTTAGCCATTTGATTCTCTTTTAAATCTCCAAAGACAACGCCACTTGACGTGACCCAAGCGAAGAGCCCATTATACGAGTCAAATTTCTTTACCGTGTGATGCTTCAACCTTTCAAATTGTTCAGATTCATCCGGTAGTAGTAAAGGAAATTTCGTATCTGTTACGTCTTTCCAGTATAGTATATTGTCCTTTATAGTTAACAAGAGGGAACCCTTCCAATATGCAACACCATCAATCCCCCCGGACAGCTTCTTGTTTTCATACCACAGTTTTGTAACTATATCCTTTCCTATCCACTCAATTCGGTACAACTTCGCCACTTTCTTAAGTCCCATCAAGAACGTGGTTTCATTGACCCAATATAAAGAACTGAGATCGAGATTCTTGATTTTGTTCAATTGAGTGAATTCGCCATCCTTTAATAACATATACCGACCAAAGTTAGTTCGAAGGAAAACGGCAGTGCCCAAAGGGGAAACGTGGACGTTCATAATAGTTTCTAGCTCCTTACTTAACGGACATTCGAAATGATTGACAATGGCTGGATCCTGTAAATTTATTCTGTAAACTGTTCGTTGTGTCGTTACTATAAGTTGATCATTAGAAACTTTCAAATGGGTAAGTTCCGTGTTGCCTGTCAGAAATTGCAATCGAACCTCTTCTATGAGAGTTTTGAGCATTCTACTCATATAGTTGCTTTTTTATTTTCTGCTATAAGTTTTGGCTTTTCTAGGGGCTCTCAGCTTCTTACGTTCTTTTGTTTCATAGATTTGATGTTTTTGAGATCGTTAAAAAATTCTTTAGAGAAGTACGAAGAGAGTCAAGAAACGCTGCGATTTAAATATCAAGAACAATAAACATGAATGGAGTACCGGTAAAACTACTGAATGAGGCACAGGGACATGTCGTTACCCTTGAGCTAACGACGGGAGCTACTTACCGTGGTAAACTAGTCGAAAGTGAAGATAGCATGAATGTCCAACTGAGAGACGTAACAGCTACAGAGCCCCATGGGGCTGTAACGCACATGGACCAAATATTCGTACGTGGATCCCAGATCAAATTTATCGTTGTTCCAGATCTTTTGAAAAATGCGCCATTATTCAAAAGGAACTCATCAAGACCTATGCCTCCAATCAGAGGACCTAAAAGAAGGTGAATATAAAAATAAAATGAAAAGAGTGCACTGAAATGACTCTCCTTTTACGTTGAAGGTAGTATGTACAAGTATTGTTTATGTAAAATATATCTGTAGATGAATGTATTAGTTATGTACTGTTCGTGGTTGAGTTCGCTATTGACGAGGATTCCTTTATTTCTTCGAACTCGTTGAGGTCGCTGCGAATCTGGGAATTCATATCCTGCAATTGTGCAAATAATTCTTGTATTTCGTTCTGCAACTCACGAGCATGTTCTACCGATAGTGTAGCGTGTTGAGTCTCTTTATTATCCATTGTTTTTCCGAGGTCTTTCCATTATTGGATCCTCTTTAAGGTTATATCGAAATTTTTCAGCTGCTACAATTTTCAGTTCAGACAAAAATACCAAAAAATCGATGAGGCAGTTAAGATAAAGTGATAGCATCAGTTGTACAATATGTTTAACAATTCAAATCATGCTTACATCAAGGACGGATGGTTTAGAGAGATTAATGATAAAAGTTTTCCAGGTCAAGCATTCACTATGGCTGTGGATTCGATACTTTATCAAGCCCAGAGTGAATTCCAGGACATCTTAATCTTTCGTAATAAAGTTTATGGTACGGTACTAGTCCTGGACGGTATAATACAATGTACAGAATTCGATGAGTTCGCTTACCAGGAGATGATTACGCATATTGCTATGTTCGCGCATTCCAATCCTAAGCGTGTACTAATCATTGGTGGTGGGGACGGAGGTGTGCTGAGAGAAGTAGCTAAGCACAGTTGCGTGAAGCAAATCACTATGGTAGAAATTGATGCCTCAGTGATTGAACTGTCCCGGAAATTCTTACCCACGTTAAGTGACGGTGCTTTTGAAGATGAAAGATTGGATTTGAAACTTTGCGATGGCTTCAAGTTTTTACAAGACATAGGCGATTCTGGCCTCCAGAACAGATATGATGTCATTGTTACTGATAGTTCTGATCCTGAAGGCCCAGCGGAAGCATTTTTCCAAGAAAGGTATTTCCAATTGTTGAAAAATGCTCTAAATCCTAATGGTGTTGTCATTATGCAAAGCTCTGAAAACATTTGGTTGAATCTAAACTACTTACGTGACTTGAAAAATACTGCCAAAAAAGTGTTTCCTAATACAGAATATTGCTATACCATGGTTCCTACCTATACATCTGGCCAACTAGGTTTGATTGTTTGCAGTAATAACGCCAGTTTATCGTTGGCCAACCCACAAAGGGTGATATCTGAGCAAGAACAAGAGCAATTAAAGTATTACAATCCTCAAATACATTCCAGTGCATTTGTTTTGCCTACCTGGGCCGATATGATTATCAACAAATGATTATTTAGTATCGATATTATTATTACTATTTTTCCTTAAAAAGCTTCTTAACTTGTATATTTAACCGAAGATGCCATCGATAGCCGATTTGTTCTTCTTTTTCTTTTTATTTTTCTTCTTGCCGTTCTTTGGCTCAGCAACCTGCATTGGTAACACCGCAAGGTCATTTCCACTAACATTGCTGCCAACATCTTCATCAATAACTTCCCCCAGTTCTTCCACATCATTCATAACCGGTTTGTCCTCTTTTTTTGGCAACATTTTCATAAAACATCCACATCTTACAAACTCGGCACCGTTCACTTCCCATATTTTCATATACAATGCCCTCACATTTGCCAGTAATGCCACTAGTGTACATCCTAACGTCACAAATTGCCCTAAAGCAATGATACCGTTGAACTGCCAGTACCAACTCTTTAACTGCCGAAAGAGCGCCCTCTTTAGAAGTCTGTGCATATTGACCCACTCGACATCTTTTAGGCGTTTTGCTTGTAATCTCCATGAGCTCAGAAGCTTTATTATTCGTCCACAATTTCTTTTCAGTTCATTGAATGATCCATACCAACCAGCCGCACTGTGTTGATTTTTGTTCCTATGGTTCAGTAGCAAAATCAACCGATATTCCTGTTCCAAGGATCGTACTACACCTTCCATCTCATCCATTTTCTATAATTTCTTCATTTTTTGATGCTAGACTTCATGAGCCCCATCTTTATAGCTTTTCTTTTTTTCTTCTTCTGTATGGGAGCCTCATGGATTCTACTAAAAAAGAAGTGCCAGAAACGCTAAATATTATTAAATAAATACAAAAACGTACAAGGATGTGCTACAACAGGCGAGCTCTACCTCCACCGCTTCCCGATAGACCTAATGGTACTGGTAACTTGGAGCCCCCTCCTATACCGCCTCGCAGAAACGTCCTGCCACCAACATATCATTCTGGAGGCCCCTTTCAATCTCGAGTTGTCGAACCTGCAGATACATCGTTGCCCTCGCCAAGCTTTTCTAGACCCTCAGTCAATCCTCACTTGCAAGATGACGACCTTTTTCAATCTCCTTTTTTACCTAATTTAGGAGCTCCTCCCTCAGTCTTTAATAGTGTTCAACACCCCGTGCCAAAACCAAATACAGGTAACCAAGAAAGCGGTCCCTTAGAGACAAATAAGTTTTACACAAATCTGTTACTTGAGGATAATACGCAACCGGTATGGACACATCCTTATTCTCTTTGGTTTTCTCGTGACCCAGAATTGTTTGGTTTGGCCATCAATCACACTTTAGCTTCTCAAAGGGTCTTTGACACAAGTAAAAGTCCTCCGGGGTTCTATTTTAACCCTACTAATATAAAATCGTTTGTATTCAAGGCAAGGGAATTTAGTTCGGTGAATGATATTAAGCTTGAATTTGATGATATGAGGCACATGTCCTCACGGTTGCTATTGTCCCTGAGTAACACCCAGTATATAGAATTTCCGCTAATTCAGGGAATGGGCTTTGTGACGGCTATTTATCATGATCTGGGCTTTGAATTAAGGAGCGCTGTCGGCTTCAGGCGCTTAGAACGTCTAAGCATGAATGAGGGAACTGTTAAATATAATATCCAGCTTGAAGACAATCGAGTTTGGCCGCTCTACTTGTCTTCACTGACTTTCTCTTTTCCAGAAGATTTTCAACTTTCATTAATAAATAATAATACGATAATATCTTCTCACAAAGTTGACGGTCTTATTTGCCAGTTATCTGCCGATTCCGTTCCTAGCATCGATTCGGCAGCAGGTTGTTATCCAATATCCTGTGAGTTATCAGGAAAAACCACTAATGAACAGCTCACAAATTATAGATTCAACTATACTGTTGCAGGCAAATCGCAATCGGGCACTACGTTAATCTACGCTTTTCCGCATCATAAAGCAGCATTCACTCCAGAAATGCAAAAATATCAAATCAACTCTACCTTGGACTCCACGGTTAAGGGTACGATGACTGGTTTCCTCACGAACAGTTTTGATATGCAGATTCAAATACCGCTAGAATTGGGTTTTGAGCCTATTGCCCTTTATTTGCATAAGAAATCTAACTATAGCCATGAAACGCTATCTAAAATTCAAGAAGCCGCCACTCAAGAGGTCCAGTCTAGTGATCCTCTACAGGAGTCAAACGTAGACTCTATGTATTTCTCCGGCAAAGTACTTGCAAAATATGCGTGGATCCTCTATGTGACACATTACATTCTTCATGATGAAGATTTAACGAGAGCTTTATTAAGTAAACTGACTATTGCAGTGGAAAGATTCACCAGGAATCAGCAGATTTTGCCGTTGAATTATGATCTTACTTGGAAGGGTATTATTTCATCAGGCACCTCCAGCCAAGACTTTGGTAATTCTTACTACAATGATCATCATTTTCATTACTCTTATCACGTTATTACTGCTGCCATCATCTCTGTGGTTGACAATGACTTAAATGGAAAAACCAACAATTCTTGGTTAAGAAATAATAGAGATTGGGTTGAATGTTTGATCAGAGATTACTCGGGTGCTGATAGAAACGATCCATACTTTCCTCAATTTAGGTCATTTGATTGGTTCAATGGCCATTCATGGGCTAAGGGATTATTTCCAAGTGGTGATGGCAAAGATGAAGAGTCCACTTCAGAAGATCTTAATTCTTGTTATGCAATTAAACTGTGGGGGTTAGCGACTGAAAACTTTAAGCTTGTTGATTTAGCTAACTTGCAACTCGGCATTATGAAAGATGTATTTCAAAGCTACTTCCTCTACGAAAGTAATAATACTATCCAGCCCAATGAATTTATCAGAAATAAGGTTAGCGGTATTTTGTTCGAAAATAAAATTGATCACGCCACTTATTTCGGTATGGAGCCTCAATATATTCATATGATCCATGCTATTCCTATAACATCCGCGTCCTCATGGGTAAGATCGCCAACTTTTGTTAAAGAAGAATGGGAAGAAAAAATGCAGCCGATAATTAATCAAGTCAATGATGGTTGGAAAGGCATAATCATGTTGAACATGGCTTTACTTGATCCTAAGTTCTCATATGACTTTTTCAGTCAACCTAATTTCGATAGAAATTTCCTAGACAACGGACAAAGTTTAACTTGGTCTTTGGCTTACTCAGGTGCGTTCTCCTAGGTGTCAAACACACACACACAAATAATCCCGAATCATAACAAATATAGATACAGTGCTCATGAAACTTTTTAAATAAAGGCGTCTTATAAGTTGATTTGTTTATTTGGCAAAAAGCGGATAATCTTCATAATTGTTCTATAAAGCTTTAAGGACAGCAGTAGAGCAATGAAAAAATATTTTTTCACCCATGACTCGAAAAGACTTTACGTTGCCGTTGCCGCCCGTATATCTCATTCCCATATGTATCCCAGTGGTGTAAATCAAGTCTCCTGCAAGCCTTGATGTTTTTTACTCTTATTTTATAGCTTTAATGGCGCCTTGAATCATGTCTACCTTTTCTCGCCATATATGTGGAGGGAATGTATATCTATCAAATCTATAATAATATAAAACAAGTATGTGAAGTTAAAAACGAATATGTAACCCAAAACGATGTTCCTTACCATGATGATCAAAAATCTTTTCTACCGGATAATATTCCACGTTATCATGGACGGCAATCCTTTCTTCGGGGTTGAAATAGAGAGCTACCTGAGCTGATCTTGACGTTTTTTCTAGAATTTGTGATAACTCCTCTTTGTCATCTGAAAATATTGTAGTAAACTGTCTATGCAACCCGGAAGAACTAACTGTAACGTTATGTAAACCTTCGGTATTCAAATTTAGTTTTAGGAACTTGCGTGAGAAATATTCGCTCACTTCGCTCTGTTTTTCCTCACCATCATCATCTATAAACGATTCCTTGCAGGTAATACCACCCCATTCGGCAACTGCACCTCTAGGTAGTTCAGAAATCTTCACAAGAATTAAGCATTCTTTATCATCGTCAATTTTGTTCATCCATAGATCTGACTCACAACTCATTTCTGAGCAGTAAAGTGCCCATGCTTTGCAAGCATTGTCGATTATGGACTCGTCTGAAATATAACATGTCACAAACAATTTCTTTTGAGCGCCTATTGTTTTACAAAGGGTATCAAAATGTTGTAACGCCAATATCATTTGATCAAGAGGATTCTTTTCCACTATTTCCATAGACTGTGGTGCTAGTCCAATTTGACCACTAATAAAACTTACTTGGTTTGGGTCATCGGTTAGCCAAATACTTTGAGAATATGGTCCGATATTGCATGGGGCCCAATATGAACGTCCTTGAACATGTAACCCACCCTTGTTCTTGCTAATTTTATCGCCGCTAGTGTCTCTTATGTCAATAGCGACTGATAACTGCAGGTGGCAATTCTCGGGTAGGCATCTAGAACCTACGCATGCTCTCGATGGTGGCAACGGACCGTACTTTGTCAAATCTAGGAACTCATTGTAAATGTTATTTATTTTGCCGAAATCACACATATCTCTGACAATTAATGATGATGATAAAATATGATTGCGCGATGTCCCATTGGAGCGCAGAATAGCAGCCAATTCAGCAAAAATGTCTTGACATTGTTCTTCAACCGATTTTCTTTCATGCGCTTGTAGGTTTGAGATGTACAACTTGTCATTCACTTTATTGATCGACGCTGATATTAGATTTCTTGATATTGGGTTAGCAAACTCTCTTTTTCTTATTTCAATTCGTTGTTCTCTCAATACTCGGGATAATTCTAACCAATCATGATGGAAAATCGAAGGCGTAGGTAATTGCTTTAATTGGGTCTGTAAAAATTCCTTGCTAAGAATGCGCGGTTGAAATTCTACTTTTAACCGTGCATTGTGAACGTCACCGTCACTGGATTTCACCGCATCGATTAGCTTTAAATATCCTCGCTTGAAGAAGGGTGCATCCAGGACCATCGTTTCGAATTCTCCACCCTCGCCACAAATATGTACTTGATAAAGTCTGTTTAGCTTGTGTAGAACTGGTACGATCATGGGCAGAGACATGCCTAAATGTTTGTCATTCAATCCGATTGCAGCCACTTTGATAATTCTTGCGTCAAATTTATTTCCCGAGCTGGTATCTCTTTCACCATCTTCAATGTCCTTAGACATCAAACACATTTCATCCATCAATTCAGCTTGGTCTCTTTGCCATAAATAAGCTAGCACTACAAGATTCAATCTGGAACAGACATTTTCCACCCTGGTTCTCTGGTAGGACGATAAAATGGCCCCTACACTAACGGCTTCTAAAGTTGGGATTCGGTCTTTAACAGTTTTCAAAAGTTCATACAGCTCTTCAATTTCATCATCCTGAGTGGCTGTATAATTCAGCTCGACATTTTTAGAAGTGTTGCTTAATATCGGACGTCTAAATAGCGGGACACCAACACATTCGGAATAATGATTTATTAAATCGTGCCCCACTGTTTGGAACATGAAAGAGTCTAATTCTTGTTTTTCTGACTCCATTGGGTATAGATTCCCCAGTGCGATCAATTCGTGATTATTCTTCAAACAATGTAAAACATTGTAAAATGAGTCCTTTCCCCCTGATATTAGAGCCAAAAATTTCATGGTAGAAATCTGCGGATGATTTGGATTTAGACTTTGGTGGAGTGTTATAGAGAATGAATCTTCTGATGATTGGCGTTAATTTCTGAGCAAGGGAGACATTTTGAATTTTCAAAAAGCTAAATGGAAAAAAGAAAAAAAAAATCTCCGCGACGGGGAATTGAACCCCGATCTGGCACGCGACAAGCGCCCATTCTGACCATTAAACTATCACGGATTGTAAACTTTTATTTTTTTGGTTTGATTTCATATTATCTGTTTTTTATTTTTTTTTTTTCTGACCACCATGATACAACGATTGTGATTTTTAAGGGAAGCCCAATGTTGGAACAAGTAGGTTCATCATTATGTCCAATCGGCGTGTGTTTTATGTACCTCTCTTATATAGTATAAGAAAGAGTTCTGCTATTTATTCTTAATTAATACTGCAAATTATCAACACCCAAACTATCATCGCTTATCTTCATATGCTGTACCGGTAATAGCAGGACCACGCAGGAGCCCCATTTTAAAAAGTGTTCAATTACTACTAATATTATTATCATTAATTATTTTATATATATAAATAGATATAATTAGAAGATCAGAGAATTATGTATGCATACTTTTATATTCTTTAATTTCTTGTTTCTGTACCTTAATGTATTTTACGATGGGTCTTTCACAGACCTAATCTTTTGGGAATCGACCTTGCTATGGCCTTGATTAATGGCCAGCCATTATCAGATCTCACAGCATCCCCGTTTTCCTGTAATCTCCTTAAGAGATAGTCCTTAGTTTCCAAAGGTGGACCCCATGGGACATACTTGATGATGTTCTTGGCGCCATGGTTGGTGATTAGGTCGTGGGTGACGTTGTCGGCCATACCTAATAGCTGGCCCAGGACGATGTTTGATTTGGCATATGAGTTATCTTGAGCAGATTTTAGCAAATTGGTCACGAGCATCTGAGATTGGTAGTTATGAGAGGCGACGACCAAGTGACCATAATAAGAGTCTTCGCCGTTAATAATTAGGTCATTTACCACTTGCGTGATGACACGGTCGTAATTTTCGTCAGTGTCCGTTTTTTCACCAAAGATGATTTGGTTACGGTCTTTTTCAGAATGGATATAGGCCCCACGAACCAACTTCAATCCGAGCCTATAGCTATTTTCCTGGGCCAGTTTCAATTCGTGCAAAAGATGATCACCGGAATCTCTTAAATATAACTGCCACGTACCGATGCATGATATCAGTCTAGACGAAACAGGATTGAATTTCTGGAATAGGATTCTTTGCAACTCGTAGACCCCGTTTTCTTGCAAGTCATATTTCTCAGCATCGATGGTGGAGACCAAGAAGGGAGCTTTCCTTCCAGGATATTTTTCCAGCAAGGCTTGGTTCAATTCGAAAACCACCTTTGTGATCTTGGAACAGTTATCTATCAGTTGATCTCTTTGCGCCTTGAAAGCCGGGTTGCTGAAATTGTACAAGACTTCGTGGGGGTTGTCCACCAAAGCAGAGGGCTTCAAAGCGATATAACCGGGAGCAATGTCGTTGACTGGCTTGGATTCCAGTTGGTTGATGATGTTGGGCAGTAAAATGTTGTGGACGGAGCTGATGGTTTCCTGAACAATGTGGTCGACGGAGGCACCGGTGAGACTCTTAGTACCCTCCGAGTTTTCGATGGTTAGTGAGAGCATCATGTTCGATATACCCCTCTTTTGCAGGCGCTCACCGCATTCAATCACCTCTTTGAAGTTTTCACCACCGCAGTACAGGGAAGAGACGAAGAATTTTATTACTGGGATGGGGATGTAGGGGAACAACCCGATGATCGTGTTGAGGAAGAGGCTGTTCAAGGTCGCAATACCGATGAACCCCAGTTGGAACAGTTCCTTCTTGGGGAGTGTCTGCAGAAAGTTGATTGAGTTCGGAGGCGCCATCACGCTGTTGCCGTTGGTGTTGGAGGAGGCTGGCGTTTCAACCATCAGGTTAGCTGCTGTGTTAGAGTGTGTTGGAGTTTTTGACACATAGGTTCTGCTCACCAAAGGGTAGCATAGCGAGGGCAGACGGGATTTAGTAACTAGTAAAGAGCTTCTGGAAGCTATCATCTGCAGCATACGTTAGTTCTTAGTGCTCTGCAGCAATGTTATATATTAGTATATATGTATATACACATAGAAAAGAAAGACGAGGAAAGGGAGAAACTGAAAGCGTTTTAAAATTTTGTGTTTGGACCCAGCAACACTTATATAACAATATAGAACGGCGATAAAATGGGGCCCAATTCAGTATATGAGGTCTTTTAGATAATAGATAATAAGTACAATAACGAGAAGATAAGGGAAGTAGCGCCATTCATCAACTGTTTACCATTTTCTTGTGTAGAAGAGATACGCTTTTTTCGGGATGCGAAGCCCGAGCGTGATAAGCGGGAAGCCATTGCCGGTAAAAACTATTTCAGAAAAAAGAAGCGATCGGTGGAGATAACGAGCGAGTGATATCAGGAAAAAGCAAATGTGTCCCTGATGTGTCCCTGCGCGATTATTTTTGACGGTGCGCGCTTCACTTAGATAACCACTTTAGTAGCTGATTTTCATGTATTGCGGATCGGAACAAGTCCGCCTGGTCGATCTCATCCCTTTCTGCTTCGCTTGCACTTTCACTTGCACTACTATCTTGATCTTGGTCCTGATCCTGATCCTGATCTTCGGCTCGGTGGGCTGGGGGCGGGGGTGGATCCCGCCTTGATAGCTCACTCTGCAGAAACAGACGTGCCATCTCCTTCGTGCGGAATAGTTTACCCTCGCGCGGGTAGTCCAGTTCCCATTTGCGCAGCGTCAGCGCGATGCGTCGCGGAAGCACGTGCAGGTCACGTGCGCGTGCTTGCGTGCACAGTGCGCGTTCGACTTGGCGGCGAGTGACCACCGTCGGCAGCGACGACCTGCGTTCTCGGGAACCGGGGCCCGTGGCGGCCGCGGCAGCGACGCTGCGGGAAGCCATGCCCGCGAGTGCCGTGCACCACAGCAGCGCCCGCGTGTAGCGCTGCACGCTGCGCTCTAGGGCATCCGCCGCGCTGCGCGACAGCGGCAGCGCATGGCGGGGTAGGGGCCTTATCTCCGCGATGCGGCTGTGCGAGTAGATTGCCACCCACCTGCGTTCCCACCTTCCGTAATCGATGAGCCCCTCGCCGTCTCCTTCCTCATTGGCGGCCTCGGCTGCGCCTTCCGCGATGGCGGCGACTGCCTCGCTGAGTTTCGTCTCCAACGCAACCCACTCGGCGCTCATTTCGTACGCAATGGGTGCGCCCTCATCACCCGCCTTGCGCGAGTGCGCGCAAGCCCGGCGTAATAATCTGTAATAGCCCAGGATCTCCATGGCGCTCTTTCGAGGCAGCAGTGAACGCCACTCCTCCACACGATGGATGCTGTAGCGTGAAAGACACCAGAAGAACGTCTGCTTCTCCTCGCTGTTCCACTCCACACCGAGACTAGAGGCCTCTATAATGGTTTTCGCGGCATTCGGCTTCTCGTGAATGCTTCTAACGTGCACTTTGGACGGATGGAACTCCCGTGGAGAACGGCCCGACGCCGCACAGTGGTAGAATTCCTCAGTCTCCTTGTTGTACAATTCAATGTACTTCCGCAATTGTTGGCTCTCCATGGTCAATGGCCGTCTTGTGCGCTACGCTTTTCTGACTACTCTTCCATTCTTGTTATTCCCACCACTTTTTTTTTGTTTTTCATCTCGCCCGCGCTCTCTTGATTATTGAAACTGAAATTGAAACTGAAAAAAAAAAAAAAAAAAAAAAAGTTTATGTATGTAATAGCTTAAGGAAGACTGGTATGCAATGCTTCAAGGCGCACCGAGAAAATAGAGCAAGTATATGTGGAAATTCAATAAGAAGCTTGTCCGTTTTACTTACCGTCTCTATTCAGGCTCGGGCCGAAGCTTGCTTCTTCACGGGAAGAAGAAGCTGCCCCAGAACCTAAAATTCGTTGTCTTGAACCCTGCCCAATCTGGACTGGTGAAAAATGATCAGAACCTGGTGGAACAGAGGCAGTTGGAAAGAAACACCCATAGGGAACCCGGGAACGACGGCGACGCTGATTTCGGCTCCAGGCTTCTCGTCTTCGAGAAGCAGAACTCGCTGGACTCGGCACTAAACTCTATCCGATTGAAGAAACCGACAAACGCCAGCTTGCCCCAACTCGAATACAACGCCCTTCTCCAATCGCTCACCTCAAGTTACAACCGCTACCAACTGCGCGAGTTCATCTCCTCTCACCACCCCGACTCCCCATTGCATCTAACGCACTGGAAGAAAAGCAAACTGTCCCAGTACATCATCGAAAAAATCTGGAACTGCCAACCAATTTCAACGCCCACGGGCATCAAATCTACGTCTTTGACCTTTCAGTTCGATTCCCCCAGGGAAATCTTCCTTTTGCTCATCACTCAAAGCGGGAAAATCCTGTCAAACTTCAATAAGCTCGGGTTGACCTTCATCATCTCCATCCAGGACAACGAATTGACCATCAAGGGCTCGCCCAGCCTGCTCAAATACGTGGAAATATCCCTGAACAAAATATGGTCAAACATTACCCACGAAAACGTGCCCGCATATTCCCCCATGCCGTCAAAAGACCTGATCAACCTCATCCAGAAGGAGACCCACACTTTTTTCGAGTACCTCCCGGATTCGCAGACGTACAAGATCTCAGCCCTCAGCACCAAGAAAATATCCATGGCCAAAGTCTTTTTGTTAAACGCCATTGTCGCCAACCCGCACACAGCCCAACACCACAACGCAATAGTCTCTCCGGCAGCCAAGTTGGAGCCTTACCCATTCAACAACACTTTAGAGAACTTGGACTGGCTGAACAAGTCTCGAGACTGGACAAGATTACAATCGACCGCCCCTGGAAGTTGCACAGACCTGACAACTCACACCACCGTTCCACAACTGACAGATGCGCAACTCAGCGAATACGAAACTTTCTTGTCCGCAGACGCGCCCTCCCTTTCCGCTTCCAACTCAATCTCCCAATGCTTGTCAATAACACTGGGCTATTCCTTACAATCGGCCTCGTCTCCCAGCATCTTCCAACCTCTAATACACAAGAGTTTTATTTCAAAACTATTGAACCTCCCGATTCACAAAGAGTCGCAGTCCTCGCCGCCCGTTTCTCTTGACCGGCACCTGATGACAAACGCTCACCAGTCTTTTGTACAGTTGAATTTTACTCCTGTGCCGCCCTCTTCGAACTTGTCATCTTCGCCCCCCTTTTTGCAAATTTGGCTCGAAATTGACGAATTCGATAACATCATCACCACTTCGATGAGGCCTCTTCTGAAGATGCAGGAAAACTCCATCGTTTTACAAACTCCGCAACGCCAAATAGACTACAAAATCACGTCCGATTACATTCAGGACCTTCTGCCCGATTTTGACCAGACCCACCCGGATGCCTGGTTATCTAAACAGAAGGGCCTCCAGGAATTCCTCATGAATTCTCACTGGAAGCTAAACAAGTACCAAAACGTCTTGAAAAAAATCACAATTAATTTGCCGGATAACCGAGTACAGCAATACCAGTTGACAGACGTTCTGAACCATCGTGTCTTAAGTCTGCAATTCCCCGCCAACGGTGCCCACGATAAATACGTCATCCAATATTCTGACATTAGCCGCGGCTTTTTGAATAATGGCTCCTACAAACAATTGGATTTCATTAACGTGAATCCAAGCGAAACGCCATTGAAAACCTTCATTAACGACGTTTTGAACTTTTAACCTTTCAAGTACATATTAACAAAACAGCATACCCCCCCTTTTACTCCCCGCATTTCCTCTGCCTTTCAATACATGTAAATAAGAAAAGCATTACGTTTATACATATACCAAAAATACTATATTTTTATATATCGATGATTTACTTATTAAGTCCAAGTGTTTTTGACAGAGCTGACTTCACAGCAGCGCTCTTTTGCTTCTTTTTGCCCTCCACAGTACCGGGACCGTCATTTCCACCTTGTGTCTCCACGGGTAGTGGTGGCAACTCTTCGTCATCTTGGTCCGCTGGTGCTGCCATCTCACCTAATGCATTCAACCTTCTTTGTCTTTCGAATTCGGTTTCAGATTCGTAGGCGTTATCGTCGTAATCTTCACTATCCTCCATGTTATAGCTATCACCCAAATCTTCCCCAGACGAAGTCTCATCTTCCAGATTTAATGATCCTTGTACACCTCCCACAGGTGCAGGTGTCAACGTTCTTTTCTTCAGCATCCCGGGACCCCTCTTTGAAGATCCTTCCATAGCTTTTCCTACACCTGCTGGAGGCGGTACGCCGCTATTCGATTTACTCTTCAATCCGACGGCGGTGAGGGCCCTTGATACAACACTGTCATTTCTTGAGCGGTTCGTACTCCTACCATCACCAGAATTATGGGGGTTTATCTTGTATCTTTTTATAACATCACCATCTTCATTTTCGATGATTAACAAATTGTCTATCTTGAATGCATGATATTTGTTGTTTTTATCCTTTTCTTTCCCCTTGTCCACTAATGAATGTATCTTTTTTAAAGATGTAGGGGTCAAGATTCTCCTTAATTTTCCTGCACTTCCACTAGACACATTGGTTGTTGTAGTCGTTAGGCTTGAATGGGCTGTACTATCAATGCTGGCCTCTTCATCCTTCGGTTTGTTGCCATCTTCTATGTCCACTTGGTTCAAAATTTCACCTTGTTTATTTTCGATAATCATTCTATTACCATCCAAATAGGCCGTACCAGGTTTCATCTCTTCCTCTTTCATTTTTCGTATTCTTCTTTCTTCGTTACTGGCCATCGATCTTTCACTTTCGTCTTCCGTCTCATCCTCACTTTCAGTTTCACTTTCTGCCTCTTCTTCATCATAACGATGTCTTGGTATGTATCTTCTTCCTCGTAAAGATGAAGATCTCTCAGACGATTCGAAACTTGGCGTGTTATCGTTATCATTGTAGTTGTAATTGTCACTGTATTCTTTTTCTGGCGTATATTCGTCTTCTTCCTCATCTCCACCCATTCCAATTTCTTCATTACGTTGCGTGTTAACAGCCGTGCTTAATGCAAATGTGGCGGCGCGTGCTTCCTTTTCCTTTTGCAGCCTTTCTCTGCCTAAATCGTTCAATTCGTCGTCATCATACATTTCATTTTTAGATCTCGATGAAAACAGTTCCCTACCCTTGTTCCTTAGCTTTTGTCTTCTACTTAGCCTTTTTTCTTTCATTGTTAGTTTTTTTCTTCTTGGCATACCGCCAGCAGGCCTTGCAGGAACTCCGCTTGTTTCGACACTCCCGATTTGATTTTTGTTTGATCCTTCATCTTCACTGCCTGCTAGTCCTTTACGGTCTCCCTCATCTTCTTCAACTTCGTCTCCTGATAGAGTCATTTGAGTATCCATACGATGTAATGAAAATGAACGTCCAGCTTTGTCCAGTGATGGTAATCTTTGCATCCATGAGGTTTTCCCGTTTTCGCCATTAGTGGTGTGTGTGGTAAATGTCTTTGTTAATGTAATAGTGTTCAAATGACGGCCCAGGGTTATAATGGCAACTGAGGAGCCATGGACTATGATGGAAGTAACAATGAAAAAGCAGGTAATAGGCCATATGCAGGCTATTAATTGCCAATGTTTGGTTACGTCCTTGGACGGCACTACATTCAGGGGAGTGGGTTCATCACTAAAAGTAGACTCTAACTCACCACGAGCTAATATGGCAGCAAAAATGGCACCAACGCCAATAGGCCCGAAATGGCCCACGAAAAGTGCCTCACGCCACGATTTAATATCAGGAATAAGTGGTCTCAATATCATAACTGCGGGGATTCTACGTAAGAAAATGACCACTATAGATAATATAATTAAACGCCAAATGTTCGTACCTATTTCACCGTTGTTGAATTGACTCCACGGTATAATGGCACCAAAATAAATAAAGTACGCGTAGTTCAATAGTAAATCAATCACCGTGGAAACATTACTCTCTCGAGTCTTCTGAGAAAACCATCCATCCCATGCAAAAGCCGCACCGGCTGAAAATGACACCAGCAAGTCATCCACACCTAAAATGGAGCCGAATCCTGCGCACATGAACGCCAGGACAACGTAAAACGCTAAGAAGGATTCACGATCAATGATGTTTTTCTTTTCGGCGAACCTAATAGTAATTCTCCCGACGTAACCAATGAAACAACCTAGCAAGCATCCGAACAAACATTCGTATAAGATAGTAACACAAAACCAGTCTTTGACAATTTCCCTCCCATTACCAGGATGCAAAATTAGATTCATAGAAAGAAATATAAAGGGAAAAGCCATACCATCGTTGCAGCCTGATTCTGCAGACAAAAGATTTCTTAAATGGCCAGGGACTCTTTGTGCAAACTTACCTGAAACGACAGATTGCGCCAAAATAGGGTCTGTGGCCGTAACACATGCAGAGACCAGCAGACTAGCAGAGAAGTTCAAGCCAGGTATAAGAATCCAGACAAAGAGGCCGATAATAAGCCAGCCAACTGTCATCACGGGCAATAATAACATCGTCACGGATACCCAATGCTTCAGCATATATTTCCGTGGCAGTTCCACCGCAACGGCAAAAATCTGCAAACATAGTACTATCCTTGTGATTTCTAATGTGATACTGTCCGAATTTCCCCACTTCAAAGGATTAAACCAGTTCAAACACACGGGGCCCACGATAAGGCCAAATATACCTGCCACAGTGGATTCACCGATATAAAGCTTCTCCTTCACATAGAGCGAGAATAAAGAGAAGATCGATGAGAAAACACCAACACAGGCATAAGCGACATGGGCCTTTGAGACTTCTAGTTGTTCCCAGATAGCCATATAATATGAGGCTGAGTTTAGGATTTTCTTTCTAATGTACAAAGAAGCACGATGCTTGGAAAGGATATACGCAGTAAGAGGAGCTTAAAATCAGGTACGTGAAAGGGTACAACCTATGCAAATCGCTAAATTTGTTTTATCTTGACAACAACGGAAGTAGCTAAAGCTGGATTATTATCTATCGCACAAATATCTGGCTTAGTGCCCTTGCTAATCAAAATGAAAAACTTCCTAATCCGCGCGGGGAGGAAGAGGTAGTGCCGCATCGCAAAAAAAAAAAGTAAGATTATTAATACTATATCTTTTCTATTGTTACACACGAGGCTAAGTAATGAGGTAAAAGTTGAAGCGAGACTCTTGTATGCCCTGATCAACGATATCGTAAAGCGTGAACCTGTTCTCTATGATAGCCTTCTCCAAGAATAGGGTTGTTACTTCTTGTGAACGTAAGTGTATCCCCACGATGGCGTGGAATTTCAAGCTGTAGATCGTTTGAAACCAGTGCTTCAGCTGGACGAGCGTCTTTAGGAAGGGGTCGATGAGATACTCATTGTATATGACGTCCATGGCTATAACGTATACAGAGGTGCTTGTCTCGCCTATGAGCGACAGTTCAGGGTGCAGTGTGTGTGTCTTTTCGTCTTGCAAGTTGATCTTCTCCCAGTCAAGAGCAGCCGCTTCCAGGCTCAGCGTGGGTTTTGGGGGCGGTTCCACTGTAGTAGCATCGATCGGCTTGAAAGTTTGCACTCCGGATTGCAGTGTGCGGGACACGCATTGCCTCCTGGTCAACTGCGATAGGTTTTCCCTGATGTTATGCTTCAACTTGTTAAGGATGCCCCTCTGGTCTGTCGAAACGTAGACGTCGACAAAGTTACCAAGAATCACGGGCAGAATGCCCGATATCCCTGCTCCAAGCTCTAAGATACCTCTCTTGCTGCGATCAGTGCCGGACAGGTTGATCAGCTTGGGCAATTCAAGCGTGTGCCCCTCACAAGAAGACCCGTTGACTACTTCCACCTGGGTACCAAGACGGAAAGGCGCAGCACTGCCACTGTAAAGTAACCAGTTGATGAAAAAAGGTGTCGTGGACCACACAACGTATCCTGTGGTAGAGTTATCGTTGTCTCTGGACGAATGCAAGCTCGATATAGACTGCTCTATACTAACATGATAATTGTCCACAGCAGCGCCCAGATCTTCCTCAATCAGGCCAGTCTTATTCCTCCTTCTCACTCGCTTTTTCCTCCGCCTGCTCAAGGGTTCAATGGCTAGCTCTAGCACACCTTTGCTTCTGTCTTGAATGCCCAAATCCTGGGGCAGTGTCCCGCATTGAGCCTCCAACTGCATGTACCGCTCGAACACGTGCTCGTATATCGTGTCCTCGTCCAGCGCCCACAACTTAAACGCCATTCTGTCCAGCCCATCTGCGTCTTCGGCTGCCGCAAACATTATCTTTCGTTGATAGCACTGCCCTGGCCAGTTCTCTTTATTTGTCGCGACGTCGCAAAATGCACCCACATTAAAGAAGACGACGGTCCACACCCTAATTTGGAGGTGTAGATGCACAATGGCACATGCAGCTGGGTGCATTGTGGTAACAATCCCAGCTCAATCTCTCTACACGTATCTTGTATATATATCTGAGAGAGGGAGTAGTCATACTTGAGACTTGGGGGTTCGTGGTGGTTGTGTTTGTGCATCTTGAGAGAAAGCGAAACAGAACTACCACCTTTGTACGTAAAAATAGCGCAAAATGTGGGCCCCATTAGCATACACCAGACCGGAATCTCAAAGAACTGACTTGACGTCGCTGTTCTCAGCCGACCGAGAGCAAAACCCATTGAACGACTATCAGTACCAGATCAACATCCGGGAGTTGGAGGATTACTATAACAAAACCATCTTAAACGAAGACAACATTCAAGAAACAGGCAGCGAGATTTCTTCTGCAGTATCATTCTCCCCATCCAAACAGAAAGATGCCATTCAACCAGGGCTGCTATATGATCCGCAGTTGATAAACCCGTTTCTCCCATCAGCCGATCTGAATAGTAGCATCCCCACCGCTTTTAAAAAGAAGCTGGAGGTGCAGATAAATCCAGATTATGTTCCCAAATCTTCGCAATTGCCATTGACTTTTCAGAATTTAGAGCAGCTGTCCCAACAAAAGCTCAAAAATGATGTACCTTCTTCTCCACGGAAGGAATCTCCCGCTCAGCCTAAAGCGAAAAGCCAGCTGCAGGAAACTCCCAAGCAGCTTTACAAAACGGAACTATGCGAATCGTTTACTTTGAAGGGAACTTGCCCTTACGGAAGCAAATGCCAGTTTGCCCACGGTCTAAATGAATTGAAAGTCAAGAAATCATGCAAGAATTTCAGAACGAAGCCCTGTGTGAATTGGGAGAAGCTGGGTTATTGTCCCTACGGCCGAAGATGCTGCTTCAAGCACGGCGATGACAACGATATTGCTGTTTACGTAAAAGCTGGCACTTATTGTGGCGTCCCCGCTGGCAACAAGCCATCTGATCAAAAGAGAAGCAATGGTCGTGGGAACGATCACTGTTATACCAAAAGGAAGAACCTAAATGTTAAAGTGAAAGCTCTACAGAGAATGACCTGGTGATATTTCTCTAGCTTGACTCTTCCGGGGTTTCTCAACTTAACCCGATTATTTATTATTTTCTTTTTACGTTATGCCTTTTTTTTTTTCAGCTTTTTTTTTATTTTATGCTCGTTTCCTTCCATTCAGTTGTGACATTGGTACCTCTTCCACAAAAAAAAAACTCCTTTTATTTAAGTTAAGCTATCTCATGACGGTATATATGAATATATGTGTACGTATATTAATCACTCATACGTAAGATTTGTTTTGTTGTTTGTTCTCGAATATTCTGCACTATTTTTTATCGTTTCTTAAACATATCCCTTGAATGTCAGCCCATTCTCTGATGGTCATCTCGTCGATTTGTGAGACAAATGGTTCCAGGCTGAACAATTTTTCAATTAATTCGTATAGTGGGATGGGTTCAAATGTATATATTCGCTCTAAAACCCCTGGAAAAGATTGAATTAGCTCGGTTAAATGATCAAATATCTCCGTCTTACTGAAACCTATCACCCCGTCATGCCCGTCACTATCACCTGGAGTGGCTATGGACAAAATCTGCGATGCAGTTTGTAATGATTGTATGATTTCGACTTTCGTCCTCATGGGTTTTAGTCCAACCGTTTTCAAGCTTTGTCGAAGCTCCTTCATTGACTGTGACGTGATTATCTCATGAAATTTTTCAGGTGAAGTAGTTGGACTTGCGGTAACGGCATCATCAATACTGTTTTTGGCAAGAAGATTCGGTATTGGTGTTTCGGTCGAGGTTTTAGGCAAGTTTGCTAATTTGACATCTGCAATGCAGAATAGATCATTATCTAGCTCCGTCTCTTCTTCTTCAGAATCATTAGCTTCAATTGTATGACAATCACAATTTACTAATTCGGGGTCTAGTTCACTCACTCTTTTATGCAATAATTTAACTCTGATGGTATTTCCCAAATCAGTCCTTTCTCCTTCAGTTTTTAATGTTGTCATGAGATTCTTTTGGGGAATAATTGTGGGGGTTCTCGTTGCTGGGACTTGAATTTGAACTTGATTCGATGCCTGTGATGCTGTCGGCCTATTGCTTTCCGCCTTCAAGGGCGAAATCAATGACCGAACGGCTTTGAACGATTCCTGTGTCAAATCGATTATGCCATCCAATGGTGATGTGTTGGGAGTGAAAAATTGTGTGCTTGCAACGGTGTCCGTGGTCGATGCTGGTTTTTTGTCTTTTTCAATGAAAATATACCGGTATGGGTCTAATGGAAATAACGTCGATGTCTCATCGGTAGTATCCGAGACAACAGAAATATCATCATTATCTTCATCCCCGTTATTTTTGCATTTTGTACCCACTTCAGCAGACAGGGGTTTACAAGCCTTATAATCTGTGAGTGAAAATCCGTTAATATGTGTTCCCACAGTCAATTCAATATTATCACCAAAACTGTGTTCTAACGTTTCTTGTATCTCTATGTTATTTCCATATTCTTGAAGGCTTGCAGAAAACGATTCTGAAGTGATTATGTCCTCTTCGTCTTTTATAATCTCGCTCCTATCATCCATCACTTGAGACAACGACAGGAAGTTTACTGCGCTTTGGCTGTCCTGCGTCCTTTCCTCTTGTTTTGGTTGGTTAGTTTCGTTAGGAAGTTTTGGTGGTAACTGTGATGCTGTCCAGAGCTTTTTTTGTGATGTTTCTAGATCGTCCAAGCCACTCGACGATTGTTCGCTTCCATATAAGAATTTTTGGACTTTATTCAAGTCCGTTGTTTCACTATGAGGAAACTTTTCCAAAAGCAGCTTCATAATATACTTCCATTCCTGTCCACTATAGGTATCAAATGTGGCACCTTCACCCTTATCATTCTTTGCTTTAGACGGTGCGCTATCACTTCCTTCATTTTGTACCTTTATTATATCCAAAACCTTCTTGTGCTTACCTGACAATTGCTTTAATAAACTAGCAGCCCGTGAAAGTTTGTAGTTATTAATATTAAAATCAGTTATATTTTTAATAGCATTAGGGTCTCGTTTATCCCTAGTCTTCGATTTGAGTTTCGGTTTGGATTTCCTTATTGCTGGCCTTCTTCTTGCTATATTTTTATTGCCGAGATTATCGTATTGATTACACTGGGACGCATACTTGAATTGTTTCATTTTGGATTTTAGATTTGTTTCCTCCTCTGCGTCATCAAGTCGACTTTGAATCTGAGTGTTAATGAATATGTTCTCTTCAACTACATCCGATTTGAGTGAATTAGAGTGAGAAGCATGAATTGAACCTGTATTTATTGCATCAACATTCGCATTACTCTCCGTATTGCATTTAGTAGTTTCCCTCGCCACGGATGACTTATGTGTAGTCTCGTTGTTTTCTTGCGTACCAATAGAGTCATCACCAGATGATAAAGAAAACTGTACATCTGGTACCTGAGTTTCCATTGCTATAGAAGAGACACTTTGGCTCTCACTGTTTAGGCTGTCGTGATTGGCAACATTCATGGGATCCTCATTTTGTAAAAATTTTAGGTTCCGTTGTGCTCTTTGAAGCTCCATTATTCAGTTTCCTAACGTGCCTGTGGTGACAAGTATAGAAAACCAAATGGATATTATCCCTTTCAACCCTCTTTCATCGAAGAGGAGATATCTTTTGGCCTGTTTGCATTTTCATCCATCTCTATATTTTTATTATGCAGCTTCGCGTTCTGACTTAAACAATGCTACTAGCAAAGAATATATGTATAATATATGAGACAGGTAGAAGAAAAAAGGAGTAAAGGCCATCATTAAATCAGAGTGAGATTTTCTATTTTTCTTACCAATATTTAGAGTATCTAGCATGACAGTCCAATAGAATCGGGAGATTTTTCATGACGGATCCATCCATTACCTTGTCGAGACTACTAAGACTATTTGGCTTGCAAATAAATCTGATGACTATTGTATTGGTTTATGTCAGTCGTGTTGGTCTATATGTTGCTATGCAAGCACTTTGGCACTGGCTGTGTCTTGTGCCTCCTTTAAAACGACAGATGGATCATTGACTGGTACCGTCTCAAATTCTTGGCGGAGGTCTGGTATATAGTCCAATTGGAAATGGAATATATATACTTAGACTGTCGCACTGTTTGAGCTGTATAAACAAGGCATCCTTTCAAAAATGCTCGATGTGCTAGCGATTTCCGAAACGAAGGATAATGTTGCAGACATTTAAAGTAGAAAAATATCATTGTACTACACAACGTATGACAAGATGATCTCTTTCTATTTCTGGTGTGCCTTTAGATAATTTTATCGCCCTCAATGAAAAAGAAGTTGCTAGAATTAAGGCCCTCCACCCTATCTGTATAACGCTACTAACTTTTGTATTATTTTTCACGCATACCGTATGCTTGCCAACCTAGAAAGATTCTCCGACGAGCATCCAATCTTCACGAAATTCCCGATGCCTCTTAGCATCTCGCAAACAGTCTATGGCTAATCTCCAGCTCTTTTTTTTTTTTGCTGCAGTGGACACGCCCAAATTATGAGCTGTTGCAAGCTTCCAAAATGTTTGAAAAGAAGCTGCCCTCGCTGTGGCTGAATCTGTCGGATTCGTTTTCTAAACCTGGTACCTCCGGCACAAATTGTGAACTTTTATTCCTTCTTGCCAAAGGGTGTGATCAACGTTGTAGTGGGCAAAACCTCTTCATTACTCATGAAGAAACGGCATAAGTTAGAGTTTTTGGTCTCAGCTGGATCAGGCATTGTGTAGAACGCATACATCTTCGAGGTAAATTGTCCAAGATTCAGAAGTCGGTATTGTATTTGCTGCATCCACCATTTATTGAAGAATTCCTAGTTTCGGTATTCAAATTTTTCATAATCATAGATTTTCTTACCGGCGGTTTTAAGCATGTCAATACTCTCCTTGTCTATTAAAGGAATCATCTTATCGTTCCTGGGCAGGTTGAACCCTTCCACAGGATGCTGTTAACGTAGAGACTCGATTTCATGGGTAAACCTCCCAAGCAACTCTGTACGCCTCAGTCTTTCTGGTATACTAAGTAATACGTCGAACAATAAGATACAGTTTTCTTGCAAAACTAAAAATCGATTAATTTATTTTTTGGTCGATATTCTTCCATTTTGACCATTACAGCAATTTAAATAAGAATATTTATCAAGAAAATATAACAGAAAAAAATAATGTGGGAAAAGAATAAAGAGATGAATTATTTATGATCATATGTTGAAACGCTACTTCTTGAACGATTTAATCACACCCATGAGATAATATTAACCTACTAAACATGTTGAAAAGGATTGCAGACGTTTTTTATATTATCAAATCAGAATTTTTTATAATACTAAAAAATATATATATGCCAATTATTTACCTAAACATCTATAACCTTCAAAAGTAAAAAATACACAAACGGTGAATCATAAATTTAAAGTCAATCAGCTTATTGTTTAGCGTTGGTAGCGGCCGTCAATTGAGCTTGTTTAACCAAGTTTTGTGGAGCGTCGAAGACAGGCAACATAACTTCAATCATTCTGATTCTAGAGTTATCTTGGAAGTCCTTGTCTTGAGTCAACTTGTCCCATTCACCAGTTGTAGTGATTCTGTGGGTTTCGTAATCTCTAGCACCGAAGGTTGGCAACAAGGACAAGTGGTCCCAACTTTGAACTTCATTATATTCAGCATGAGGACCGTGAATCAACTTTTCAATGGTGTAACCATTGTTGTTTAAAACGAAAATGTAAGGCTTCAAACCCCATCTAATCATGGTGGAGATTTCTTGAACAGTCAATTGCAAAGAACCGTCACCAATGAATAAAATGACTCTCTTCTTTGGATCAAGTTCTTCAGCGGCCATAGTAGCACCCAATAGAGCACCAACAGTGAAACCAATAGAACCCCACAAGACTTGGACGATAGCGTAAACGTCTGTTGGGAAAGTAGTTTGGTTGATACCGAAGGCGGAAGTACCGGTTTCAGCAATAACAATATCACCTTCTTGCAAGAAGTTACCCAATTGGTTCCACATCCATTCTTGTTTCATTGAGGTGTTAGCTGGGGTAGCTTTGTTAATTGGAACTCTAGCTGGAACAGCAACTGGTTTGTAGTCCTTGACGACTTCAGGAATAGCGTTCAACAATTTTTGCAAGGTAAATTTCATTTGAACACCTGGGAAAGTGGCGTTTCTAATCTTGATGTGATCGGAGTGGAATTCAACAACGTTCTTTGTCTTGTAAGAGTAAGAGAAAGAACCGGTGTTGAAATCAGATAACAAAGCACCGACAGACAAAATCAAATCAGCAGATTCGACAGCCTTCTTGACTTCTGGTCTAGACAAGGTACCGACGTAGACACCACCGTATCTTGGGTGTTGTTCGTCAATGGCACCCTTACCCATTGGGGTGACGAAGATTGGGAATTGAGTTAACTCGATCAACTTCTTAGTTTCAGCCTTAACATCATGTCTGGAAGCACAAGCATCGGCCAAGATAACTGGGTTCTTAGCGTCTTTGATCATTTCAATAACAGTTCTGACGACTTCAGCTTCAGCTTCAGCGTCGTTTGGCTTCAAAGACATGTCAATTGGAGTGTCCAACAACTTGGCTGGGACATTCAAGTCAACCAAGTTAGCTGGCAAACCCAAGTACACAGGTCTTTGGGTGGTGAAGGTGGTTCTGATACATCTGTCAATTTCAGATGGAGCGCTAGCGATGTCAGTGATCATAGCAGTGGTTTCAGAAATGTTGGCGGACATTCTGTGGAAAACAGTGAAGTCACCGTTACCTAAGGTGTGATGCAACAACAAATGCTTAGCTTGAGAAGAGATTGATGGAACACCAACGACGTGCAAAACACCGACGTGTTCAGCGTAAGAACCGGCAATACCGTTCAAGGCAGACAATTCACCGACACCGAAGGTGGTGATGATACAGGACATACCCTTGATACGAGCGTAACCATCAGCGGCGTAGGCAGCGTTCAATTCGTTGGCGTTACCAGCCCATCTCATACCTTCGACTTCATAAAGCTTATCCAAAAGGGACAAGTTAAAGTCACCTGGTAAACCGAAGACAGTGTTACAGTTAACTTGACTCAATCTTTCGAATAAATATTTACCTAGAGTTATTTCAGACATTGTGTTTTTTTATTTTTGTGGTGTGCTGTTCTCTTTGAGATTGAGTTTATGAAGTATTTATAGGAAAAGAAGCCTAACCCATCATAATAAACTGATCGAGAATGGCAGCTCTTATATACAAGTTTTTCGAGCAAGTGCTGCTGCATTATCCCAGTCTCATCATATGAAATTTCTTTCAAGAGATCGTCATATCCAAAGTTTTGCATAATGCATTTCTTGCAACACGTTACTTACATAACCTTACTTTGATGCAGGCTTACGTATTGGTTGGTCTAAAAGAAACGTGACTTTGGATATCAGCACTTTTCCCATAAACGCATGCGCTATGCATTTACGGTGAATATCAACTTTTCTCAAGGGGCGCAAGTCGCATAAACGCATAAAGTATGCATTTGAAGGATTCTCGCCTTGGTTGCAACAGTCAAGGTATTAGCGACAGTAAAAGAAAAAAATGAATAATGGTGCTGCCGTTATTTGCTTTGTTTCCCGGGCTTTTGTTGGAGGAAATTGTATACGTACTACAAATAACTAGTATCTAGGTATTTGAAAGAGCTGAAATTTTCGCATTCCTCCTTGGTAATTATGCCCAAACGAATCAGGTCACCCCAAAAGACCGCAATCTTGTCGCGCCCGTAAGCCATATAATCGAACGTGTCGATACTAACGCCGGCCTCAGGCTCATCTTCTTTTTCGCCAAGATCTTCTTCGAGGGGCTCAGGCTCAGTCTTGATGATGTATTTTTTTCCATTGGGGCCGATTTCTTCTTTAGCAGTGGCAGTGAGGGCCTCTTCCTTTTCCAGTTCGCCACTTTGAAGGATGGCCCAAAGCGACCAGAACAATTGTACGGTGGCCCTCCATTGAATGATAGATTTGTAAAGTCTTTGTACCTCCTCGTCGATGGGTTCCTTGGCTCCACCCCTTAGATGTGAAACATAGGAGTATAGGAAATTCAAAACTTGCTCTTTATCAGGATATCTATCAGTGTGGCACTCATGTGGAGTCTTAGGGTTGTTGTAATCGTACATCCACTCGGAGAGGTGGTTTGCTAGATCGTACGCGGCAGGATTAGGGCCTGCATATTCAAAATCAATGACAACCAGTTTCGAGTCTTGGCTTTGTTCTTGCTTTGGCGGGTTGATAATATCATCCACAATGACATTAGAGTCCGAAGGGAATAAGGAACTCGATTGTGAAACTAGCGACGTAGAAGAAGACGCTGTGTACAAGCTTGGTGTATTCATCACAGGCGCTGTAAAAAGCAAATTACCGTATTGAGCATCGTTGTGGCAGAACACAAGACTCTTGTTAACCCGGTCTGCACCCTGTTCTTGTGCAATCAACCATCTGTGATATCTATCGACGATATCCCTAAACTTGGACCAGTCCTTACACACCAGAGACTTTTCAAGATTACCAGAGTCTCCTACCCATTGATCAACTTTTTCAATCGTACACAACCATTGCTCAATCTTTTGCCAGCAGGCCGAGCCATTCTTTCTTTCCGAACTCAAAAGCGGCACACCCACATGCAGTTCTTTCATTCTTCTTGCAATTCTTTGAGAGTTTTTCCAGTTTCTAATGTCATCTTTTGTCAAAGTTTTAGAGTTCTCTAAGAATTGTTCGAATCTACCGTTTACAAAACAGCCATAAAGCGAAGGACCTATGTTTTTCAAGGAAAGTCTAGCTAATATCTGCAATTCATATTCCCTGTCAATGATATTATCGATGTTGGGACCGTATATTCTCAACAGTAACGACGGCAACCTAGGATATTCAACTTTGAAGATTGAATTGGTCATTGCACCAGATATCTTAATTAAATTTATATCTTGAGCCACCGGTTGAACTTTCTTATTGTTGTACCATTTAGATATCTTCAAGTTCAGAATAAGATTCAAGACATCTTGCTTTAGATAATCCAGGGGTAGGCTTGCATCCAGCGTTTCCTTGACAAACGGAATCTCAATATATTCCGATGAAGCAGAGCCTACACTATCCGCGGCATCTGTCGCTGGTGCTTTTCTTGGTCCCTTATTTGCAGTTTCGGAAACGTCTAATTCGAGGTCTGCGACGCCCTCGTTGACAGCCCTTAAGTCGTCATCGTCCGTAACATTGGAAACGTCAGACTCAATGCTGATGGTTCTGATCAACCTTTGAGAAGATCGCTGACGTGTCAACGAGTGTCTTCTCTGAGAGCTTGATCTAGATCTTGCTTGATAGCCCACCGAATAACTTCTCACACTCCCTTGACGTGATTCTGAAACCATTCTCCTGTATTTTAGCTTTAACGTGTGTGACTATGTGTGCATAATCTGTGAGAACCGTTCAAAAGCTTCACATTCCTAGTGAAGGAATAGATCTTTCCAGCTCATTCTTCCTACAGCCAAGTGGCTATTTCTACTCTGCCGTTTCGAGATTCAACCGGCCGGTGGGCAACAGAGAAAAATGATAAAGCACCATGTGAATATTATACAAGGAAGAACAAAGAACAAGAACGATATACAAGCGGTATCCCAAGATCAGAGGGAGTGCCATAATTACAGTAAGGTCAACTTATGGAGTTCATATCCACAGATTATTCCAGCAGTGACGGTAGTGATACGGAAGGCGAAACGAGCAACAAAGTTGAAATTCAGATTAAATCTGCCAAGGAAACCAGCACAGAGAGAGCTGATTCTGCGGATTTGCCCGCCATCCCAGATTCAATCATATCGAAGTACCACATTACGCCAAATTTACAAAAATACGAACAGCAAGATATGAATATAAGTCAGTTTTGGCGATCTTTTACATATTTTGAGTGGCGGCCGACTCCAGCGGTTCATCGGAAACTTCAACAAATCATCTATAAATATAAGAAAATGTTTATGAAGCAGGAATCCACCAATCCATACCGACTCGCGGAATTTGACCCGCTGTTCCTCTCGCACTTGGGAGCCCCCAGACCATTGCACATTTCTTTAACACGATCGCTGCCGTTCGAAACAGAAGAAAAGCGAGATATTTTTATTCAGGAAGTAAGAAACGGTTTACGAGACAATGAAATAGCCCCATTTACGCTTAAAATTTCTCCCTATCCGAGGCTCTACATCTCAGAAAGGGCCAGTGCGTTGTACCTCGGTCTCCCCGTCTCAGAGCACTCCAGCAGTACGCATCTCTCTCCTTTCAGAACGATAATAGGAAAAGCACTTCAAAAGTCAGGCATTTCCAATCACCAGAAACTAATTCTGAGCCTACAAGACCTACATATTTCAATCGCCATCGCCGACAACCCCTCAAAAGCCACGCTGCAACGCTATCAACAACTCAACGAGGTCATGGGGGCACTTATGCTTCTCAACGATGAGTTCACATACCAGCCAGCCCTTCTGATCAATTCTATCTGCTGTGATGAAAACCGCCATTCCATCAAAATTCACTTCCACTGATCACTTCAGAGAATAGCCGCCCAAAAAAGCCAGGGGATTGTGGGCGGCTCGTCAAATGAACACAATTTGTCATCCAACACGAAAAATATCTCAAAACGGCAAAAGGTAAACATGTTCAGTCTGGGAAAATTTCAGACTCTTTTGGTAACTATGTAGAGGATAAGGATGCCTGATGGGTAGTAAATCAGTTCCGAAAAGTGTTTAAACATTAACTGGTAAACATTAAGGAGAAGTAACTGTTGTTTACTCGTAATTATTCGTTCCTTTTTCTTTTGGAGGCTTTATAGTTTACATATACTCACAACAATTCTCTCCGCATTGTATCTAGCAAACTAAACATACGTTGCAGAGAGGAATTAAACAATCAACTAAGGAATCGGGAAAAGAAAAACATCAGAAGAAAAGGCTCGAGAAAAAAGTATTTAAAAATCTACAAGACCAAAAATACAGTTCGAGTTTAATCATGGATAACGTTGCAGATCCATGGTATATAGATCCCTCAGGCTTAGTAAAAGACCCTCAAGATGAAGTGTATGCTCGGCATCATGACAATGTCAATCCTTCCATACCCCAACTCGAAAATTATTCCTCGAATAATGAAGGTGCAGATGGTCTCGATAACTTATTGGGCATGGACTACTATAACATCGATGACCTGTTGACTCAAGAATTAAGAGATTTAGATATTCCATTAGTACCTTCCCCTATGACCGGCGATGAACCTAGTGATAGGAAAGATATTGACAAAACATGGAATTTTGCTAGTGACAACAACAATCCATCCCATTACAGCAAGAAATCAATATCTTCACATAAGAGAGGTCTTAGTGGTACAGCAATTTTTGGATTTCTGGGTCATAACAAGACATTAAGTATTTCTAGCTTCCAGCAAACCATTTTAAACATGTCCAAAGATCCTCAGCCCATGGAACTCGTAAACGAACTGGGAAACCACGTGAAAAAGAATGATAATGAGGATTTTGCTCAGATAAGAGAAAAGGATGGTGAAAATAGTTATTTAAGTCAGGTCTTGCTGAAACAGCAGGAGGAACTGAGGATCGCCTTGGAAAAACAAAAGGAAGTGAACGAAAAACTGGAGAAGCAATTAAGAGACAACCAAGTACAACAAGAAAAGTTGCGAAGAGTATTAGAAGAACAAGAAGAAGTGGCTCAAAAGTTGGTATCTGGGGCAGCAAAATCTAATTCCAACCCCGAATCTCCAGTCGTATTAAAGACGCCGGCTATGCAAAGCAGTAAAGCGAAAGATAATGCTATAATTGTCACAACAAACTCCGCCAATGGGGGCTATCAATTTCCCCCGCCGACGTTGATATCACCCCCGATGTCAAATACATCAATGAATGGTTCTCCATCTAGAAAGTGCCACAGACAACGATATCCAAACAGAAGCCCGGGAAGTGCTGGGATAAACCTATTTTCCTCCAATAGCACTTACTTAAGGGATACCGAACTGCTTTCATTTTCCCCGGCAAACTATAATTTGAATATGGATGATTTGAACTACAACGATAATCACGACAAAAACAACAACGATAGAAGAAATAATCCTGGTGACAACATATCTCAGCTATTCGAAAAAAATTCCCCAGGCGGGCTTAGTATCTCACCGAGGATGAACGGTAAAAGTTTGAGATCACCTTTTCTCCTCAGCAGCAATAAAAGCAAAGACGATCGATACGGCATTGGGACACTCACATCCAGGACGCAATTGTCACCTATTCATAGGAAAAAGGAATCCGCAGTTTCCACTGTCTCGACCATTTCACAACTACAGGATGACACAGAACCCATTCATATGAGGAATACTCGGAGCGCAATGGCAAGAGATGGAGACAGTTTACCGTCAACAAGCATACTACCTCCCATTCCTGGTTCCAGCAATAACACTCCAATTAAAAACTCCCTGCCGCAAAAACATTTATTCCAACACACACCCAGCAAAGCCCAAAACCACACATTACCAAAGGATGGAAATAATACAGATTCACTTCTTAATGCAACAAATTTTACAGAACGCCGAAAAGATGTCAAGACACCTATACGAAATAACAGTTGGAGAGAAACGGAAAACCATACACGAGCTGCACCTATCGCACATGATCTTCATGAAAGCCCTACTCTGGATGTTACACCGGACGAAATAATACTAAGGGCAACACCCATGAAGATTACTAAGAAACCAACTACACTTCCGCCGGGTACTATCGACCAGTACGTCAAAGAACTGCCCGATAAACTATTCGAATGCCTATATCCGAATTGCCGCAAAGTATTCAAGCGTAGATACAACATAAGGTCACACATTCAAACTCATCTGCAAGATAGGCCCTATTCATGCGATTTCCCCGGTTGCACGAAAGCGTTTGTCCGCAATCACGATTTAATAAGACACAAGATTTCGCACAACGCTAAGAAGTATGTCTGCCCCTGCGGCAAGAGGTTTAACAGGGAAGACGCCCTAATGGTCCATCGAAGTCGCATGATTTGCGCAGGTGGTAAGAAATTAGAACATTCAATCAATAAGAAGCTCACATCACCCAAGAAGAGCCTTCTCGACAGCCCGCATGAGACGAGCCCCGTGAAAGAAACCATTGCCCGAGATAAAGATGGGAGCATCCTAATGAAAATGGAAGAGCAGCTGAGAAATGATATGCGGAAGCACGGATTATTAGATCCGCCACCTTCCCCAGCGCCATACGATCAAAACCCAAACCATACGACTTCGAGCGAAAGCGACGACATCTGATAGATATTCATGCCTACCCAGTACTTTTACAGTAATAATAATAATAATAATAATAATAATAATAATACTAATAATACTAATAATACTAATTAATAGATATATTTCTTTATGATTTACATTTACCGTAATTTTTCAAATGCAGAGAAAAGCATATATCATCCGTTTAGAGTGATATAACCCTGAAGGTCGTTTGCGTGCCTTTCGAGAATGAAAAATTTTCCACAACCTTTAGGGTACATCGCCCTTTAACTACTAGAGACTACTTCCATGAATCGATTGGTAGAGTGCAGTGTGGAACCCAATTTTAATAACGCAACATTTTAGGAAACACGCCCTCAATACTATTTATACATGATGTGTCTTGATATTGAATCATACACCCTGTTGGTTAAATCATCAGTCGATATCTGATAACAAAACGGTGCATCCATCAAAGAAAACATCGTAGTTCTTTTTAGGTATACTGCATATTTCAAAGCATGATCGATCTTGTGGTGAGGGATGACTCCACAGACAGCTGCCAAGCTTCTAATGACTATAATGGACATGCAGGTCTGCGTATTCTGGCGGTCTTCATCATATTGATCTCGTCAGGACTAGGAGTGTATTTCCCGATATTATCATCACGGTATTCGTTCATAAGGTTACCAAACTGGTGTTTCTTTATAGCGAAATTCTTTGGTTCTGGTGTCATTGTGGCCACGGCATTCGTCCATCTTTTACAGCCTGCAGCAGAAGCCCTGGGTGATGAATGTCTCGGCGGTACGTTTGCTGAATATCCGTGGGCTTTCGGGATCTGCTTGATGTCCCTTTTCCTACTTTTCTTTACTGAAATTATCACGCATTATTTTGTAGCGAAGACGCTGGGTCATGATCACGGCGACAATGAGGGAGTTGGCACTGTTGATGCTGATATCGCCAGTTCAGAATCTGCCGTCAGAAATGGGGGCCCGAATCCTGCATCTTTAAACAATGAAGCAGTCTACTCCATCCATAACAATAAAATACCCTACACAACCAGAAATGAAGAAATTGTTGGGACCCCTGTAAAGGAAAAGGACCCTAATTCCAATGTTATAAATTATGATTTAGAAACTGGAAATACAGAATCAATAGCTAATGGGTTAATTCCAATGAACTCACATGCGACAAATCTCACTTCTGTACCGGGGAAGGATCATTATTCTCACGAGAATTATCATCAAGATGCCTCCGAACTCGGTAAGGGAATTGAGGAGGAGGATAAGGAGCAATATCTAAATCAGATGCTGGCGGTTTTTATCCTAGAGTTCGGCATCATCTTCCACTCCGTATTCGTGGGGCTTTCTCTATCTGTCGCCGGTGAAGAATTTGAAACTTTGTTCATTGTTCTAACTTTTCACCAAATGTTTGAGGGTTTAGGCCTGGGTACGAGAGTCGCCGAGACAAATTGGCCCGAAAGCAAAAGGTACACGCCTTGGTTAATGGGGCTCGCCTTCACACTAACGTCACCTATAGCAGTCGCAATAGGTATTGGTGTCAGACATTCTTGGGTCCCCGGTTCCAGAAGAGCACTGATTGCTAACGGCGTTTTCGATTCCATATCATCGGGAATCTTAATTTATACGGGGCTAGTTGAATTAATGGCTCACGAATTTTTATACTCGAATCAATTCAAGGGACCAGATGGCCTCAAAAAGATGCTAAGCGCATACTTCATCATGTGTTGCGGAGCTGCCTTAATGGCTTTATTAGGGAAATGGGCATAGTATATTACGCATAGTTTATTTTTTCCGGTTGTTTACAGTCAAACATATTTGTTATCTTTACGTAATTGTTTATTATTAAAAAATGCATGATCTATAAATTCACATCTGTTTTTTTATACGTGAAAGGGAAATGAAAGAGCAGGCTCTATGTGAGATAATATTATTATTATATAACTGTTTCAAAAACTCTCTTTCTGGCGCTACTATTCTCCTTTTCTTGCTGATCATATTCATCAACAAACTCATAATTGTGCCTTAAATTCCACTGTTGTTTGATGAATTTCAAACCTTGAACATTAAACCCTAGATCATCCTCAGTAGACTTCAGAGCATTTCTTAATTCGGTTTTTACCCTATTTATTTGCAACTTCAATTCTTCATTTTTCTGGGAAACCAATTCTTTGTGATTAAATTTGATAATGAAAAATAAATTTCTGCAGACCAATGGTAAGTGAGAGTGCAGCAAAGTTTTATTTTGCATAACCGTGTCGATAAACTTCAAGAATTTTAAAACGTATGAAAAGGGCATCACCATCAGTGCATCTTCCAGCTGAGATGTCCTAATTCTTGATAATGTATCCAGAATATATTGTTCAGGCGTCTTATTTACTGCAATTAAGACAGAATTGCCTTGCGGTTTCATTGGCGCTTCGCCTAACTTTTTTCTTTGCCACAACTCCATATCCTTGTTGTATGTTTCCATGCCTTCAATATCAGCAATACCTATATCTAGCGCCTCCATCAATCTTTCACCGGCCTTTAATGATTCCAGAGTTTGTTTATGGACCCCAGATGCTTCATCTTCAACATCTTCACCTGCTGCATCGCCTTTAAATGCATCATCAGCGTTTCCTTCTTCTAAAGATGCTAGCAGCGTATCTTCATATTGTTCTTCAAGTTCTTTTTCCTTTTCTTCCTCTAAAAATACCTGGTCTTCGGTTTCTTCCCAAATTCTTATACTGTGATCATGAGAAGATGAAACAACAAAACTACCATTGGAAGCAATTGCTAACGCCCAAACTTCGCTTTGGTGTGCATATAGTTTTTGAATACATTCAAATTTTTCACCATCCCAATATTTCACCACTGCGTCCTTAGAACAGCTGAAGAAATTGTGAGATTCTGGTAAAAATTTAACACTCATAATCGAATCCTGATGAGCAAATAAAGATTTGTGACAGTCACCAAAATCTAAGCCCCAAATTTTGATATTTTTATCCGCTGAGGATGTGATAATCATCTTAGAATCAAATGAAATGTCAATGGATAATACAGGTAGTTTATGCCCGTATAAACTTAAATAAAATTTCATTGAATCCAAAAAAAATACCTTGACAGTATTGTCTAGCAATGAAATGGCCAGATACCTATCATCTGGGGAAATTCGTACACTTAGAATATCGTCATTTAATTCCAAAGTCGTATCATGGTTCAGCTTCAACATGGGTAACAATTTGTCCTTGGTGCCCGGTACCAAAGTATTCTCAACTTGGAAATCCCAGAATTTGACAGTCTTATCCGCTGAACCTGTCACTAATCTTTTACCATCGGAGGTCAAATCTAAAGACCAAATGGCAGCATCATGTGCATCTTCAACAGTATCTAAAAGGCTTGAAGACGCTAGGTCGAAGAGTTGCAATTCCCCAGTTCTTGTTCCCAGAATGACCAGTAACCCACCTGGCAGAAATTTACAACTTAACGCGTACCCACATTCAAAGGTCCTGATACATTTGTGCGTCTTAACATTCCAAATCTTTAGTGAACCGTTGGATGCTGTGGCTAGCAACTTGTTATCATCACTAATATCAATACTGCGCACATCCGTTCTTTGACCTTGCAATTCAATAGTATGTGTTTTGAGAGGTGCAGGGCTTGTTGCCTCTCTTTTTTCATATGGAATAGAATAATATTCGATAGTATTATTGGATGTAGTTAGAACCAACTCCAATTTGGAGCTTGTGACTGTTGTCCATGATGCGGATTTTACTTTATAAAATGATCTTATGGTTTGAAAAGGATGCAAAACGAGTGAAGAGTATGAACCTTTGATAGATCTGGCAATTTCTTCATCCGTCAACCCTTTCTCTCTTAATCTCTTCTCTCTTTTCTTCAAACCTCTTGCTATTTCTTCTTCTTTTCTGATTCTAAATGTTTCAATGGTTTTATCAGCGTTTTGAATGTAGAAGAACGAGACCCCATCGGATGCATTTGTTATAAATTCAACTTTCAGCCCACGTTGCTTACTTTGCTTTTCGAAAACACCAACTTCAGTTAGTTTTTCCCCCATTTTGTCGTTCTCCATGTTCAACTTCCAAATCTTGACTTGGCTATCTGTACCAGTTGTGATCAATAAATCATCCTTTACCGAAAGACTCCAACACTCTCCGGTATGTGCAATATGTGTCTCTATACACTGTTGTGTTTTCAAATCCCATAACTTGATCATTCCATCTTTGGAGGTACTGATCAACCAATCTTCTCCCTGACACCAAATCCCAGTAATGCAATCCTTATGCGACCTCAGCTTATAGAGTCCAACTTCACCAACAAGATCCCATACAATAATATTAGAATCTCTAGAACCGGAAATCAATCTTGTACCGGTACTGTCAAACTGTAACAGTGTTATGGCTGCCTTGTGGCCGTTAAAGTTCAAAAGCACAGTTTTGGACATTAAATCCCAAACTTTAATGACACCATCAGCGTAGCCGACGGCTAATAAATCTGTATCTTCATGTACTTCCAAATATGTACACTCTGCTGGTTTAGAGCCCCTTGCATCAGAAGCACCCGGAGGTAGCCCATCGGATAATGTGGCAAGCAAATCTCCGGTCTTAATATCCCATATATTAACGTTCTCGAGGGCACTCGTGATCAATTGTCCCGGCCCACTACCTTTATTAGTTCTAGATGACGGAGGTAACCAAACACAATTGGCATTAGATGCTATCACACCGAAAATAGCGGACTGCTCAAAACGTTGATAGGATTTTACCATATTAGTACTTCTTCCAGCTTAACCGACCTTTCTAGTGGTCAATATCTGATACACTTACAATCATATACAATATACATTATTATATCTGCATTGCTGGAAAATGAAAAATTCTTGAAAATTTTTCCACAGCTCATCGCGTTTTTATCTCCGTCTTATTCCCGTCGGAAATTCGAAAGGGTAATCCCTTCTATATAATATCAACAATATATGTTTAATAGTATGGAAAGGTGTTCATTAGTGATCCTGTAAGTATTCATAAAACTCATCAATAATGAAGGGCCATGCTGCAGTTTCGTCATAACCGTCAATGATCGATTGAATGGTTAGGTATTGCTGGAAAAAGAGGAGCAGCATATGCCATGTATCTTTACTTATTAGCGTCTTCCCCTCATCGCGAAGGAAATGGAACCATGACTCTAACAGGTTTGATTCAATATGCACTGGGTATACTGGCTGGAAAAACAGTGTCCAATATTGGATGGCATCGTCAATGTCTATGTTTTTGCGATTGGAGTCCAGGATTAAACGGAAGGCATAGTCGTAGACCTGTGTGTAATATTGTAAGTCTTCATGTAACTTGACGTCCAACCGCTTGATGCACCCTTGCATATCTGGAAGTGTAGAGCAGCCCTGCATGAACCATGTTGACAAGAACGTCTCCCGTTTTAAAGGTTCTTCTAAATTCTTGTATCCTAGTAGGTCGACTAAGCATAATGTCGCTAAATCTTCTAGACTGTAACCCAAATCCTCAATGAATTTGACCAGCGAGTCCATATCAAATGAAGAGTTGTTACTGTATTGATTGAATACCTGAACCAATTCATCTGGGTATACGATTGGATGAGCTGGTGTGGAAGTCTCGTCAGTAAATGACCCTATTTCCTTGTCATAGTATTCGTTGAGTGCATAATTAATATTCCAGTGATTGCGCCGTAAGTATTTCCTGGATACCTTAGGATCACATTTGGTCAGTGAGGTGAATGATTCGATAGCCTCTCGTTCCGGGCTTGTGCCTTCTTGCCTTGTTTTATTACTCTATAATATGCATGCAGTAGCAACGCCTCTTGCCAATGATGTTAGTGTCTGAAGATCTTAATAGTTGAAAAACAAAAACAGTACTCAACCACATACCATGTCCTGAATAAGGGTACATCTGCTACAGCTTTCTTTTCTACAATATGTACATTTTAGTGCGTAACTTCATTAATCAAGTCCAAATTTTTCAAAGCTAGGTTACAAAAACAATGGTAAACAAGAGGACTAAAATGCCAAAAAAACCAAACGGAAGGCAAACCTAGCGAGACCTCACACTTTTATGGCGAACAACTAAAATTGCTCCGTCATGTCATATCAGATCACTCCAACTCGCGATTTGAAAGTGATTACAGATCAGTTGCAAACACTTTCCTCATACGTCTTCCATACGAATATTGCTGATGATTTAAACTCTTTACTAATATGGATGAGCCCTAATGATCCCAAGAGTAATCATCAACTACGCCCTCCAAGTCTTCGTATCAAAAATATCATTAAGGTTCTCTTCCCCAATAATGTATCTACTTCCTCATACGGCGTCATAAATTCCGGTCAAACAATCAACGCAGTGGCTGGTGAAGGGAATACGAACAAAGAGTTGCAACTACAACTTCTATCGACGCTGAAAGAGTACTACGTTTTCCAAGTTCGATATCATTTTTTCCTTCGCTTTAATGATATTATTTATTTGAAAGATATTCAGCGATGGGAGAATTATTATGAGTTTCCCTTACGTTACGTTCCTATTTTTGATCTAAGTGTCAACGATTGGTCCCTCGAACTTAATTCTCTAAGGCACTATATGTTGAATAGAAATATAAAGTTCAAAAATAACTTGAGAGTAAGATTGAACAAGTTGATAATGGATGATGATTTTGACTTAGCAGGTAATTTAATTCGATGGCTGAACTTTGCCAATGGCTCACTATCTTCTATGGAGCTGATAGTGAACGCCCTTTTCAATAAAATTGAGAAATTCTGCGAAGCTAACATGAGTGGAGTTTGGAACAAAAGGTTTATGATTATGGAGACATTTAATAAATTTATCAACCAATACTGGTCTCAATTTTGTGAATTGATCTGTTGTCCTGAGGATGATCACGAATTGACCACTACTGTGTTCAACTGTTTTGAATCGAACTTTCTTAGAATAAGAACGAGAGAAATCTTCGACATTTGTGTTCTTGCCTATCCCGATTCAAAGGTAGCTTTATTGGAATTGAAGAAGATCATGAAAGATTTCAAAGATTATACAAATATTGTTACGAAATTTTTGTCGGATTTCAAAAAATACATTTTAAACCCTAGCATAACCACCGTGGATGCTTTGTTGAGGTATGTCAAAACTATTAAAGCATTTCTGGTCTTGGATCCAACGGGAAGATGTCTACACTCAATAATCACATTCGTCAAACCTTATTTTCAGGAACGAAAGCATCTAGTAAACGTATTGCTATATGCAATGCTGGATTTACCTGAGGAAGAACTGAAGGAGAAAATTACCTTCAAAGTAGATATGAAGGCACTACTCTCCCTTGTGGACATTTTGCACGATTATGATATTGGTCAAAATACAGATGCTCACAAAAGCAAGGACAAGAATAAAAGAAGCCCATTTTTGTGGAACCTGAAGGTCAAAGGAAAGAAGGAGACGAATGAGGATCCCCTAGCAAGACAAACAATGCTATACGAACATGTTCTTAATCATTATTTGACTTGGGTTCCAGAACCTAATGATATTATTCCTGGTAGCGTTAAATCAAGTTATATCAAGACGAATTTATTTGAAATACTTTTAGATCTTTTCGAATCCCGGGAGTTCTTTATATCGGAGTTCCGAAATCTCTTAACTGATAGGTTGTCCTCTTTGAAGTTCTATAAATTGGATGATAAATGGTCGCAATGCTTAAAATTAATAAGAGAAAGAATAGTCAAGTTCACAGAAACGAATCATGCTAACTATATTACAAACGGGATATTAGGACTACCTGAAACAACAGCTCCTGCTGCAGATGCAGACCAATCAAACCTCAATAGTATTGATGTTATGCTATGGGACATTAAGTGTAGCGAAGAGCTCTGCCGTAAAATGCATGAAGTAGCTGGATTAGATCCAACTGTATTCCCAAAATTTATTTCTCTCTTATATTGGAAACATAACGGTGATACTCAAAACCCTAAAGACTCGAAATTTCGTATACCAGCAGATTTAGAAAGGGAACTGCAAAAATACTCCGATATTTACTCACAAATGAAACCAGGGAGGAGACTACAACTATGCAAGGACCAAGGGAAAGTAGAAATGGAGCTGAGCTTCAGAGATGGCAGAAAATTGGTACTGGATGTTTCATTAGAACAATATAGCGTAATGAACCAGTTTAACTCTACAAATGATGAGCCAATTAATTTATCACTGAAGCAACTATCGGAGTCGTTGAATATCACAACATCTAAACTCCTTCAGTTGCTAAATTTCTGGATCCAAAAGGGCGTGCTTTCAGAAGAAGGAGAAGTGTATTCTGTTATCGAATACAGCGATACAGGATTTAGCCAAACTCAGAAAGACGTTCTGATGAAGAATGTAAACAATAATAATGAGCTACGTGACGAGTCTGAGGTGGAGAAGAAATGTGAATTAACGCTACAAAGAAGTCTACCATTCATTGAAGGAATGTTGGCCAACTTGGGTGCCATGAAGCTTAACAAGATTCATTCGTTTTTGAAAATCACGGTTCCAAAAGATTGGGGATATAACCGAATTACTCTGCTGCAATTAGAGAAATATTTAAACACACTTACTGATGAAGGTAAGCTGAAATACATTGCCAATGGTTCGTATGAAATAGCAAAAAACGGGCACAAAAATGCCTGATCCAGATGCATTTTGTCCGTATTACGCACAATCCCTTTTCTCTGGTCACTAAGTGCAAGATAGATGAGCCGCACGGAGGGTAAAAAAAGGTACAGCGGACGTTTTCATTTACACATAGATAAATAAAATAGTCTAAATAGCCCATCATCAAACCTTTAATATTGTGCATTAGCATACAGGAGCACTGCATTAAACCTAAAAACCTAGCAGGATCATAAATAATGACAGTGAGGAAAATAGCTATTCTTTACACGGATGAAGACAACGAATGGAGTAAACCATGGGGAAATTTTGTTGACATGGCTGTTAAGCTATTAGAACAAACGAAAAAACTGGAATTTGTCAAAGAAGATGTCGAGTACGAAGTATTTCACGTTCAAAATGGCCAGTTTCCCAAACTATCAGAACTTCAAAAAGATGAATATCTGGGGATATATATCACCGGTTCCAAATACGATTCCTTTGACAACAAAATTGAATGGATTATAAAGTTGAGAGATTTTTTGAACGAAATGTTAACTAGCAAGGTTGAGTACCCACCTGTTGCAGGAATTTGTTTTGGTCATCAGGTGATTGCGGCTGCCCTAGGTAGTTCAGTGGGTCGGAATCCAAAAGGTTTTGAAGGTGGGGTTGTGTCACTGAGACTAAACTCGCTGGGCCAAGAGTTATTTGAAAGCGAAACATTAAACCTTTCCGAGGTGCACAATGACTGCGTTTTCAATGTCCCAGATGGATATCAAAATTGGGCATCAAGTGACAAATGCCAAAACCAAGGGTTTTATCGGAAAAATAAAGTGCTGACATTTCAGGGGCATCCTGAGTTCACCAGTGAGGTTGCTCAAAAGGGATTATTGAAGTCCCAAGACAAGCTTGATCCTAAAGAGTTTGATAGGTACGAAAGACAGTGTCGGGAGCTAAATAACGATGGAATAAGAGCGGCCAGGAATATTTGGAAGTTATTCTTGCAAGGGGTATGAAAGATCTTGCCTATAATATATAGTTTATAGAAGGATATAGAAAACAGAGATCACAAGATCTATTTTCAAATGTCCATTTAGTACAGGGGTTTAAGTAGATGCCGTGATTCACTCTGCCGAGTGTGTCTGGAATTCTTACTTGAGCTCATCGATAGTGACACTAAATGTTCAGATTCTCCAAGTTAAAATTTTACTAGAAAAACTTCGCGATTTTCTTCTGTTTATGTAAAAGAGGGACAATTACATGCGCCGCATATTAGTTTCAGCGGTTACAGTTGGGAGACAATATTATAGCATTCACCGAATGGCGTTCATTTTCATACGATGGACTGTGAGTAATCCAAAAGAAAGTTGTCGCGAGTGAGCTATTAACGATTTTCACTACCGTATGTGTGTGTTACATGAATTTGGCAACGCAAAGTATATAGCCCCGGTGAAATTCCACGGATCCCCCAAGTTCAAAAAATTTAACGAAGTTTTATTGGATTACACAGCAGACATGCGCCAAAAGAAAAGCGACAGCGGTAGTAGCATCTCCAAAATATTCTCTTCTGCGCTGGACAATGAAGTGCAATGGCTAATTAAATATCTCCTGACAACTTTGGGAAGCGCAGTCGCTACACAGGGAGCTGACCATACTATTGAGCACTGATACATCTCAACAGGCAATACTTCGAATCCACGGGAAGAACTGATTATAGTTTAATCAGGTTTCTTGTCCTCCTTGCTCCATTATACTAAATGTTACTTTATTAAAAAGAACAACCCAAGGCAGGTGAGCAAGAAAAGGAAGAAATCAGGAGTCAAAGCGCTCATTAAGGTTCAGCATTCTAGAGTAGTATTCGATGGAATAAATGTATAATCAACTATTATCACGTGTGTTGGATTATTAAAAATGCATGTTTGTATCACTCCTTTATGCCTTAACTTCTGGTTTACATTATTCATTATGCCAAGAACTCCTGTAAACGCCAGTGTATTTTTCAAGCCATTCTCTTGACTGAGGTTTATCCAATACACTCAGTGGTATGCCCTTAACTTTCAGGACTGCGATTAACTCAGCATAAGCCCTTGTAGATTCTTCTTCAGCCTCGTCTGTATCTTCTTCCTCGGATGAGTATGATTCTTTTTCATCCTCGTCTGTGTCTTCTTCCTCGGATAGGGATGATTCTTCCCTCTCATTAGTAACAGTACGAAGCAGGGATGTTGCTGCCTCATCAACTAAAAGATAGTCGCGTTCTGTTGTGTTGGCAACGTCACCACTTTCACTCTCAATCCCATTTTTTGAGGATTTTGTTGAAACCTGATTCCGCTCCATATGATTATTGGCATCCTTATTTGCTGCTTCTAGAGCTTCCCACATAATTTGTAGACTATTCTCTTCAGTGTCCTAACCCACGCAATAGTACGTTACTTTTGAATCTGTACTCCCATATACTGAAAACTTTCGTGCGGAGAAAGTTAGCGGACAGATTAGGTCGACAGGGCAGTAATTGGATTACTTAAATTCTGAAAGTGGAAACTCGTCGTTCTAAAGAAGAAAGAATGATGATGGGTGACTCGTTTGATATTCTCGAGATTTTATTACGAGGAGTAAAATGGGGCTTACACACATCCCTGTGTAAGTTATGCGATACTGAATAAACATGAAGGGACGATACGTGCCACGTATGAATATACAGGATCAAGAAGTTTCGTTACAACTGACAACCAATGTCATTAAGGAAACAAATGAAGCTGTAGGAAACCGACGCGTTCTGTATAACAAAGGGGAGCTCGTACCGCACAAAGGCTCGCGTTACATGCATTGAACGCCAGAACATCTTACGCTGTAACAAGACATACCTTATTAACTTGAAAATGGAGATTTTGTCAAGCTGTTGATTATCAGTCCAATCCATATTTGAGGCTCTAAAGGATCCTCAGCAGCATTGGATATATGAGTACTGAGTTTAGACGAATACACCAGAACCAAACCTTTCATGTAGAGGCAGGTATATCACAAAAGAGATGGAAAAAAAGCAAACGATGACGAAAAGGGTAGGAGCTGGTCTCGAGCAGTTAAACCACAAAAGTGTCTTTCAAGAAGGAGATTCTTACTATAATTGCTTTTTTTCAACATATTTCATGCTGTCTTAGTCATGTAGCTTCTTTCTCTCGGTAAAGTTCCTCTGGTTAGGAAAGTCGTTAAAGCACAGTAAGTTTTATTAGATGGTGCAGCCGCGCCCTTATTATCGATAGGTTTGGTGAAAAGAAATGTGCAGTGCTAGGAACTGGTTCTGCTCGTTTTTTCCTGGTGGTTTTTGGTAAAAAACTAGTGCATTGTATGTGGAATGAGGAATGCGAGTTGGTAGCGGACCAATTTTCAACTGTTAAGGGCCAGGGTGGTTGATTATCAAACGATGTCGTACCTCTGGAAATGGCCCTGCTGGAGAATCTGCCTCTCCAGGGACTAAAGCGCTACCTCAGACAGGAGATGGAGCGGTTGTGAGAGCATCTTATTAGCCACAACCACGAACACGGTCTTTTTTTGATTGGTAAAGTGCACTTGCTGGTTGTATGTGAGTTGATGCTAAATGCTTTCCGGTTCATGAGGTCACTTAGTGTATCTTGGTTTTTAAACGGACAGCATGATAATCGTAGTCCTCGTAAGGACCAGAAAACGTTACGAGAAGCCTGGATTTCCTTTTTTCTTCCATTGCAAACATCGTTGCTGGAGTGTACTATATAAGTAGTGTGAAGCAGACAAATAGTCGTTTGCTTTCTTTGGGCAGGCGTAAGCTTGTTTCGCTTTTCTCTGAATTATCACAGGTAATGGACGACAACGCATTATGCCTTTATTGTTTGGATAACGAGATTAAAAATAAAAAGAATTATTTTTGGGAAAACCATTGTATTTGAGGTATGCTTCAGTGATTGTGACAGACATGTGTTACTTACTGGTAGTCTATCGTTCCTTCGGCATATCACTTTAGGCCCCACGCTGTAGAAAATTTTGCTGCTACATAAGGGCATAATTTCCCAAATGGTACACAGCTATTTAATTTTTTGCAGGAGTACTCGTAAACATGATCGCGTCTGAGGGATAACTCGTCATGCCAGTACGGTACTCAATGGTGCAAGCCAATGTGGTCTCTAAATGTGTCTTCTCAGGCAAAACCGGCACGGCGCCAAGTCATTCCACATTTCTTTCGGCTGTAATTGTGGGAACGCAGGCCGGATGCTCTGATCATCGCAAGAAAAATATACAACACAAGTATCGGAATTCAAGTTACCAAGAGCTCCTATGCATCACCGTCATCCCCACCCGGCCTTTGTTTTACACTGACGAACACATAAGCGACCCAAAAAAAAGGGCAACGGGAGTAGCTAAATGGCGCCTAAGCCATCAAATCATGTCGGACTCCTTCTACATGCCAAAACTATCGGTATGCCTTCGTGCGTATGAACACACAGGCTTGTGTGTGCTTGCGTGCATACCATACGTGATAATTGCGAGAAAAAAAATTTCACACCACGCTACTCTACCTCCTTTGGCTCCTTGTACGGCGAGTAACTCTTCACACGCCCTACAGCACACTCTGCCAACGCTTTCGTTAGTTCATTCGTAGAATTACATAAGTATTTAATTGTCCTATTGCTTAAGTAAGCGAACACTGCATAGAATTTGGTGCCCTATCGATTAAACCGGAAACCGTCGAGGAGGATGTGCTCCTTGTCCAAACGGTCGAGCTTGTACACCCTGGAGCAGTGTATTCGATGACCTGTCTAGGTGCATGCGTAGCCACAATCTCTATCCCATTCTCATGGACCGCATATACGCTGAGAACAACCACTTTAGTGCGGAGGTGCGGAGGTGCTGGGCGAAATAAGGCACCCGGCGAAGTTCTTCCGGATCGCCAAGAAAAATGGCCCGGGGTGAAGTGGTGAAGTAAGCATGCCACTCATCATTTGTTACGGGACGGTAGCGCGTCAGCATCATTGTTTTTGGCACTTTGGCATCTATAAGGCATTCATGCGCAAGGTTGCCGATGCGGCATCTGTTGTAAATTGCTGCTGGACTTTGCTGCTTGGTTTATTGGATTCTGCTTGTTGGATTGGGGGCAGAAACGAGAACCGGATATCTTGGGCCGGGCCGTACGAGAACTGAAGAAATGATGAAAAATCTCTCTTTTTTTTTCGCGCTTTCCCTATAGTGGGAATTATTGGCGATCCGATTACTCTTCAGGGAAAAGAAATTAAAAATAGCGAGGCATTCAAGAACCATAAGCCTCGAAAGGAAGCTGGTCCAAACTATGCTACGGGCTCCCCAGATATATATATATATATATATATGTGTGTGTGTATGTACATGCATGTGTCTATGCTATGTAGATGTGTGTAGTTTGTAATGGGGTGTCCTTGTAGATCGTGCGGCAAAAGTCGAGCTTGAGACTATGAAAGTTATATCGGCGGCAGCAGTTTCTTTAGCAGTCTTGAATACTCTAGCACTGGGAAGCATACTTCCCAGGGAGAAGTATGTCAAGATTCCCTTCGTGAAAAACCAGGACGGCGCAGGTAACGTTCTGGGCAAGAGGTCCAATGGGCACGAAAAATTCGTGTTGGCCAATGAGCAGAGCTTCTATTCTGTTGAGCTAGCCATTGGTACGCCCTCACAAAGCCTTACCGTTCTGCTGGACACGGGTTCAGCAGACCTGTGGGTTCCCAGCAAGGGGAACCCGTACTGCGGCTCCGTGATGGACTGCGACCAGTACGGTGTGTTCGACAAGACCAAGTCGTCCACTTTCAAAGCCAACAAGTCTTCGCCCTTCTACGCCGCCTACGGCGACGGGACCTTTGCACAAGGTGCGTTTGGCCAAGACAGACTCAAGTATAATGGTCTGGACCTCAGCGGGCTGTCGTTTGCCGTGGCGAACGAATCTAACTCGACCTTTGGAGTGCTCGGAATCGGCCTGCCCGCTCTGGAAGTCACCTATTCTGGCAAAGTCGCTGTGGTAGACAAGAAGAGCTACGAGTACGACAACTTCCCGCTGTTTTTGAAGCGTTCCGGGGCCATCGATGCCACTGCATACTCGCTTTTCCTGAATGACGAGTCGCAGTCCTCCGGCAGCATCTTGTTCGGCGCTGTCGACCACAGCAAGTACGAGGGCCGACTGTACACGGTCCCGCTGGTTAACCTGTACAGGTCGCAGGGCTACCAGCACCCAGTGGCGTTCGACGTCACTCTTCATGGTATTGGACTACAAACGGACAGGCACAACACCACGTTGACTGCCACCAAGATCCCAGCTCTGCTCGATTCAGGTACGACGCTGACGTATCTCCCCTCGCAGGCGGTGGCCTTGCTAGCGAAAAGCTTGAATGCCACGTATTCCAAGGCACTGGGCTACTACGAGTACGCGTGTCCCTCAAGCGACAATGACACCAGCGTGGCGTTTGACTTTGGTGGGTTCCACATCAACGCCCCCGTATCGGACTTCACCATGCAGACCAGTGTGGGCGGTACATGCGTCTTGGCGGTCATCCCACAAGCGGGCAACGCAACGGCCATTCTTGGCGACTCGTTCTTGAGAAACGCCTACGTGGTCTACGACTTGGACAACTACGAAGTGTCACTGGCACAGGCCAAGTACGGCACGGGCGCGGAGGACATCGAAGCCATCAAGTCCACCGTCCCAAGCGCTACAAGAGCCCCCGGCTACAACAGCACTTGGTCCAACTACGCCTCAGTCACGTCGGGCGGTAACATCTTCACCACCGCCTCCAAGAATAAGAATACGACCATGAACACCACCTCCAGCGCAAAGCCGACCCACAGAAACAAGAGAGCCCTTCAAGACGTCGCTGCCAACTCGGCTACCAGTGCGCGGTCTGCGCTGGCTCTGCCGCTTCTTGCATTCTTACTCATCCTTACTGTTATTTCCTCATAGAACAGTACGCAATATATAGACATATTCTTCCCTCGGCACGATTTCAAGACGAGTGTATACGTAAAATAAATTCATTCTAAAATAGCACGTTTTGACGCGTCAGATAGATCGCCTTACCTTACGTGACGTGCCGCCAAGACACCCTCCCGTGGCACTGCCTCCCTCCTCCTCCTCCTCTTCATCCGCTGGACATAGGGGCTTTTCGCTCCTTTTATACTGCGCCATGAGTAATTTTGGTTTCGTTGATGTGTCCGAAAAAAAATTAAGGTTTTTTTCCAGAATATCTTGCACTTTCAAATAGAAGAAACAGGGAAAACCGAATACTTAAGAAAAGGGTGTTGAATAGGATTTACTTTTTTTTCTTCTCTTTACGTTCGCACCTGCTTCTGCAATTGGATGGATATTGAGTGAAGAACGCTGTTGGCTTTTTTGTATATACACATATCGTTTAAAAAGACAAATTGCACACCAAGCCACTAATATAACGCACTACATATGAAGTTGACAACTGTAAGATCTGCGGTACTTTCGTCACTTTTCGCATTGCAGACGCTGGCCAAGATAATACCGGCAGCAAGCAAGCGCGACGACGACTCGAACTCCAAGTTCGTCAAGCTGCCCTTTCACAAGCTCTACGGGGACACGAGAGATGATGTTGGTACGGATAAAAAACCAGAGGTGCGTCTTCTTAAAAGGGCAGACGGTTACGAGGAGATCATAATCACCAACCAGCAAAGTTTTTATTCGGTGGACTTGGAAGTAGGCACCCCCCCACAGAATGTCACCGTGCTGGTGGACACGGGCTCGTCCGATCTGTGGATTATGGGTTCCAACAATCCATACTGTTCCTCTGGCAGCATGAGCAGCAGTCGCAGGCGTGTCATTAACAAACGTGATGATTCGTCGAGCAGCGGAGCTTTGGTTAACGACATAAATCCATTTGGCTGGCTGACAGGAACGGGTAGTGCCATTGGCCCGACAGCCACGGGTTCAGGCGGAGGTTCAGGGACCGCAACCCAATCCGTGCCTGCCTCGGAAGCTACCATGAACTGTCAGGAATTCGGGACTTTCACCACTTCAGACTCTTCGACTTTCAGATCCAACAACACTTACTTCAGTATCAGCTACGGTGACGGCACTTTCGCCTCTGGGACCTTTGGTACGGATATTTTGGATTTGAGTGATTTGAATGTCACTGGGTTGTCGTTTGCCGTTGCGAACGAGACGAATTCGACCATGGGCGTGCTAGGCATTGGTTTGCCTGAGTTGGAAGTCACTTATTCCGGCTCCACTGCATCTAGTAGCAGGAGACCTTATACATACGACAATTTCCCCATGGTATTGAAAAATTCAGGTGCTATCAAGACCAACGCTTATTCTTTGTACTTGAACGATTCGGACGCTAAACATGGCACCATTCTGTTCGGTGCCGTGGATCATAGTAAATATGCCGGTACTTTGTACACTGTCCCCATTGTAAACACTTTGAGTGCAAGTGGGTTCAGCTCCCCCATTCAATTTGATGTTACCATCAATGGTATCGGCATCAGCTATCCTGACAATAGTCAGAAAACTTTGACTACAACCCAAATACCAGCCTTATTGGATTCCGGTACTACTTTGACTTACTTACCTCAGGCTGTGGTAGCTATGATCGCTGATGAGCTGGATGCGCAATACTCTTCCAGACTAGGGTATTACGTACTGGATTGCCCATCCAACAGCAATAGTACCCAAATCGTATTCGATTTTGGTGGTTTTCACATCAACGCATCGCTCTCCAGTTTTATTTTGAATGCAGGAAACATCTGTCTTCTAGGCATCATCGCAACAGATGACACCACCATCTTGGGTGATTCGTTTTTGACCAACGCATACGTCGTTTATGATTTAGACAATTTGGAGATCTCGATGGCACAAGCTCAATACAACATCACTAATGAAAACATCGAGGTTATTACGTCCTCTATTCCAAGTGCCATCAAAGCACCGGGTTATACAAGCACTTGGTCCACAAGTGCATCTATTGTTACCGGTGGTAACATATTTACAGTGGATAGTTCGCAAACCGCCTCATTTAGCGGTAATGTGACATCGGCTACCGCGTCAGCCACTTCTACAACAAGCAAAAGTAGGAATGTTGGTGATCGTATGGCGCCATCTTTGCCATTCACATTAATCACTCTTCTTTTTGCATTCATTTGAAAATCGCTGCAAAGTTTAGACATTTACGTTTTCATACCCAAGTTGAGGTTTCTGGGGGTGGATTATCGTTCTCATTCAAACGATTCAGCTTAATTTTTCTTTCATTTATTTCGCTGTTACATTGACGGTTTTCATTTTAATTTCACGATATTTTTTTATTTTATTCATTGAAGTAGGTCATTACTTACATATTTGTTTCTTTTTAGTATATTTAGTTGAGATATCGCTTATCAGTAGGAGGTTTACTACTCCAATAATTTCTTTGGCATCTAAAATAATCATTCATATTAAGGTATAAAATTCATATATGTATATATTTCTTCATAAACTGGCCCGTTACTGACTAGTATCTCAGTTTCCCTTGGCTTTCCCAAGTTGCGAGTTTCTCCCTTCTCAAGTGATACTGTGTTCGTGTGTCTAGATAAGTTTTAATGAATTCGTCCAAGTCATCTGCCGACTCGACAGTTCTCACGGAGGCTTCTAGTTGCGAACTTTCTTCGCCGAGTTTTTTGGTATTTTGCTCCAGCTTATTTCTCATTGCTATATCTCCATATTTTTCTGTGAATTCGGAATGATAATCCTGCCAACTTGCGACATATTTGGATTCTAGGATTCTGCAGTTTTCTAATTGAGCTTGTACCTCATTTCTTTGTTCGTGCAAATCTTCAAATTCCTCTTCCAATTGTCTAAATTGGTCTCTAAATGCATTAATTTTCTCGACGATTTCAGTCAGGGGATTGAATCTCGTCACGTAGAGCTCCAATTGATGTCTGTGAATTTGAATTAGGTCGATTATCTCTTTTGATGAAAGAAGGTGAATCGCCTCAGGTAGGGGGATACTATCATTTCTTTTATCATTTCTCTCATTATCTTTCTCTTGTATACTCAAAGTTGGCAATACATCCATGTTGGGTTTGAGACACTTGTTTCAGCCCGCTAATTTGCTCACTCTATGATTTTAAGTTTGTCTTCACTTTTACATTTCCCTTCTTTTTGGAACGCTTATTAGAGAAAAATGGTCTCGTATCAAGGTGAGAACGCAAGCAAAAGAAGCCAAAAATAAGAACGTATAATATCTTCACACGCACAAGTACAGTTGAAAAATGAATGGACTGAGAATTGTAGCAAAAGCCCAGCCAGCTCGTCAAACAATCATATTTTTACATGGATTAGGCGATACTGGTTCAGGGTGGGGATTTTTAGCTCAGTATTTACAACAGCGAGACCCTGCCGCTTTCCAGCACACTAACTTTGTGTTCCCTAATGCTCCGGAAATCCGTGTAACAGCAAACGGCGGTGCATTGATGCCTGCTTGGTTTGACATCTTAGAATGGGACTCCAACTTTTCCAAAGTCGACAGCGATGGTTTTATGACTTCTTTAGATGCCATTGAAAAGACAGTTAAACAGGAAATTGACAAGGGGATTAAACCAGAACATATTATTATTGGGGGGTTCTCTCAAGGAGCCGCATTAGCCTTGGCAACATCTGTGACCTTACCATGGAAGATTGGCGGCATTGTGGCTCTTTCGGGATTCTGTTCCGTTCCAGGTATCCTAAAACAACACAAAAATAGTCTCAATGTAAGAACACCGGTTTTCCATGGACATGGTGACATGGATCCCGTGGTTCCCATATCTCTAGGTTTGAAGGCCAAACAGTTCTACCAAGATAGCTGTGGCATACAGGACTATGAATTCAAGGTATATAACGGTATGACTCATTCCACAGTCCCTGAAGAACTGGAGGATTTGACAGCTTTCATCAAGAAGTGTCTATCTTCATAGCCCTTTTTTGTTCACTTTTATTATCATGATTATCTGCTATTATACCTTTCATAAATGTTATATATGCCTCCGTAGGACGCGATAGAAATTTACAGACCTCTTTGCCAAATTAATGGGACGATGAGATTATCGATCATGAAACTCAATATTTAATTCAAATCGAATAGCCTTGAGCCAAACTGCAGTGATATTGCCTGGATGGACTCTTTGGAACCAGCACCTGTTAACCCACATATCTCTGCGGAGCAGATCCTGCGGGATGTGTACAAGAAGGGCCAAAAGGCCAGAGGATCAACTAATATTGATATACTGGATTTAGAAGAGCTTCGAGAACATCAACGTAGAAAGAGAACAGAATATGAGGGCTACTTGAAGAGAAATAGACTGGACATGGGTCAATGGATTCGTTACGCCCAATTCGAGATCGAACAGCAGGATATGAGGCGTGCAAGATCCATCTTTGAAAGAGCTTTATTAGTAGATAATTCATTTATTCCTCTCTGGATACGTTACATTGATGCTGAATTGAAAGCAAAATTCATTAATCACGCCAGAAATCTGCTAAATAGGGCCATTGGTACGCTGCCGAGAGTTGACAAGTTATGGTACAAGTATCTCATAGTTGAAGAGTCGCTGAACAATATTGAAATCGTACGATCATTGTACACAAAATGGTGCTCCTTGGAGCCAGGCGTCAATGCATGGAATTCCTTTGTTGATTTTGAAGTGAGACAGAAAAACTGGGGCAGCGTAAGAGAGATTTATTCTAAATATGTCATGGTTCATCCTCAAGTGAAAACGTGGCTGAATTGGGCCAAATTTGAAATTAGACACGGCAATGCTGAATTTACGAGAAAAGTATACTCTTTAGCGCTAGACACAGTGGTGAACCTTCAAAATTTACATATTTGGTCGGACGTCGAGATTGCGAAAGTGGTAAATTCATTCGCCCATTGGGAAGCTACGCAACAAGAATATGAAAGATCCGCTGCCCTTTACCGGATTGCCATAGAAAGATGGTCTTCAAATCAATTACTTAAGAATGGATTGTTGGATTTTGAGAAACAATTTGGTAACGTAAGCTCTATAGAAGAAACTATCAGCTATAAGAGAAAAATGGACTATGAAACATTGCTGAGTCGTGACGCGTATGATTATGACACTTGGTGGTTGTATTTAGATCTCATTTTAGAAAGCTTTCCCGATCAAATATTGCAGTGTTTTGAAAAAGCTATTATGAACGGCCGACCAAAAGAACTATCAAAAACTTTCCATTGGAGAAGATACATCTATTTATGGATCAGATATATATGTTATGTGGAGTTTGAATTGGAAGATCCGTTGCTGGAAGATGAAATTTTTCAAAGATTAATAAATGATATTGTCCCACATGAGCATTTCACTTTTTCAAAAATATGGATAATGTATTCAAAATTTTTGATACGACAGGATAACATTCCGAAGGCAAGAAAGATCTTGGGTAGAGCCATTGGTTTATGCCCCAAGGCAAAAACTTTCAAAAGCTACATTGAATTAGAAGTGAAATTGAAAGAATTTGATCGCGTTAGAAAAATATATGAAAAATTCATTGAATTCCGGCCCTCTGATATGCAAATTTGGTTACAATATGCAGAATTAGAAGAAAACTTAGGAGACGAAGAAAGAGTGAGAGGCATATACACGATTGCGTTGGATGAAAATTCTCAATTCCTGACCAGGGAGGCCAAAGTTCAATTGCTTCAAAGATATATAACATTTGAGACGGAATCACAGGAATTTGAGAAGGCAAGGAAGCTTTATAGAAATTACTTGGAACTTAATGAATATTCTGTGCAAAGCTGGATCGAGTTTGCCATGTATCAAAGTTCAACTCCAACGGATCAACAACTATCAAATTTGGCGAAGTTACAAAGTGAAAATGTAGATGAAGATATTGAATTCGAAATTACCGATGAGAATAAAGTGGAAGCAAGAAAAGTTTTTGAAGAAGCTGTTTTATTCTACAAAGATAAGGATGATAAACAAGCGCGATTGTTTATCTTAGAAGCATTGAACGACTATGAAGAAGGTTACGGTACCGAAGTGGATCAAGAAATTGTTAAAAAGAGATTCCCCAAAATAGTCAAAAGGACAAAGCTACAGAATGGCATAGAAGAGGAGTTTGAAGATTACATATTCCCCGACGATATCGACGATGATAAGCCGAAACCATCAAAGTTCTTGGAATTAGCAAGAAAGTGGAAACAGGAACAGACCCTTTGAGCAAAAGTGTGTTCAACCATGAGATGTTGTTTTCGGTCCTGTTTTTCACATTGTAAAAACTAGACAGTGGAAAAAATACGCAAGTAAGTAAATTAAATATCAAACGCTCATAATAATAACTAGGGAGGCAAAAAAATCGGTAAAAGTGCGCAAAAATAGAGAGTACATACCTTGAATGTAAATAGAAAATGCAGTAAGTCTATAATGAGGAATTATTATAGTCCTGGGGGGCCTTGAAGTCCTGGAGGTTTCGTTTTGTTAAGGTCATTGTTCGTAGTATTAGAAAATCCTGGTGGACCGTTTAGTCCAGGAGGAGGTATGATTGGAGATTGTACTGTGCTCATACCAGGGGGAGGGGGTAGGGCAAACTTGGTTTGCACCGAATCTGGCGGGTTTTGCAGTGCTGGAGGAGCCATTCCTGGAACACCGGTGCTGAAATTACTTTGAGTTAGACCAGGAGGCGGCGTAGGCGTCACTTTTTGCGCTTGCCTTGGAACGTCTGACGCAGGTGGCGACGGTGTTGGTACATAACGTGATGAAGGTTGAAATCTTTGAGTGGCATCTACCGAATTATCAAAACGAGATCTTTTTGGCGCTTGAACTGGGTAGGTACTATTATTATAGTTGACGTTGTTGCTCTGTATTGGCGCGCTATTACTGACCGAAGCGTTTCTGTCAAAACGGCTCATTCTTTGAGATGATGATATGCAATCTCTACTGAAATGTCCTGTTTGTCCACATATTTTGCATACGATGCCTTGTATATTTGGGACTTTTCTATTTGGGCAATCATACCTTTTATGATCTTTCAAGCCACAAATTGGACAAGGCCTGTTATCTTCTCTCAAAGTACCATTAAGTTCTGCTAATTCTCTCAGTTGACCTCGTTTCAAATCATTTTGACCTTCGGGAGATGTCACTGCTTTTATAACAATGTTTTGGCATACCTTTATGCCTTTTTGAATCTTATCTTCTGAGTCTGCGATAATCAAACAGTGCAATGGATCCTCGAAATTCATAGCACCTGGAGGTAGGTCACTTGCGTTTTTACCTTCTTTAACCGAACCTCTACCTCTAATTGCGATTTTACAGTTAGAATCCTCCTGTAATTTCCTCAAAGTACGCCCACGAGGGCCTAACAACAAGCCAACAAAATTAACATCTGGATATTGATCTACGGGGATATAATACTTATCCTGAAATTTTGTTGGCCTTCTGTAATCATCTGGAGGGACGAAGTAAGGGATAGCCTTTACTGCGATTTCAACTAACTTAATACGTTCATCCTCTAATTTCTTTCTATATCTCTCTTCACGAGTATTCGTTCTCTTGCCCTGGGCATCATAAACTGGCGGAGGAGAAGGCGATCTGTTTTTTCTTGAGGGAGGAGTAAAATCATTCGTACGGAGCTTGATGGTAATTTCCTGAATTCTGAACATGACCTGGTATGAATAAATCTGTTCTCTAGTGAGAGCTCCACTAATTTTTGATGGAAGAGAATTGAATCGATGCACATCACTTTCCACTGCATTTTTTCTCCATAACGATAAGTTGACGTCTGGGGGAACCTCAAATTTTTCTTCTGTCATCCTAATCTCCTTGCTGATTTCAAAGAGACTGAGGTTAATCTACAACTCAGCTAAAATTATTCTTTATACTTCACGTGGAATTGCAGTCATAGTAAATTAGGGCAAAATTCAAATATTGAAACTTTTTGGAAATTTTGAATTCAACGGGGAAAAGAAAGAGAGAAAAAATACAATGTCGTTAATAGTGAGTATAGAACGTTTTATACAGATAATAGCAGTGTAAGATACATAGTAAATACAAAATATATAGCTTTGGGTTGTTCATATACCCAAGACTGATGCAGTACATATGTTAATGCTAAATTTTTGCTAGCATATCTGTAACTAACTTCTTAACAGTATCAAAAAGTTCAGATGGCGTACCATCGATAATGGTTTCTGCATCATTAATCTTACGTACCGCAACTTTTCCATCTATGACCAGTGTACCTTCACCTTTAAATTCTGCTATGTAGTTTTTGTCTGTTAGCTGTTTCTTCAGCTGTACTAACCTAACGTCACCAATAGATAACGCGCCTGTCTTATGAATTCTCGATGAACCTTTTAATGGCTTCAAAACTAGTTTATTTCTAGAAGCCGTTCTTTGGTGATTGTTAACTTGTGGAAGGCTCTCCTTAACTAGTCTGCCAACAACTGTGGCCACCGTGTAACTATCACTAATGCGCTGCCACTTTAGAAGATTGTCAAGCTCAGAATCTATGGAGATTTCGAGAGCCTTTATGGTTGTGTTAAATTCTACTATTTTATTCAATGGCATGTTGACCACTTCGATATTTTTGTTGGTGAGTTTAGCCATTACTTCTTCATTTTGTACTTGTTTAGGTGCTGAAAGCACCATTTTTCTGGATCTTAGTGACGGCCATATAATGGATGCAGATCTTTGATCAACTAAACTTTGCAAATTTAAGACCACTACGGAACATTTCAATTGAATATTTGCCGTCGAAATCGTTCTTTTAGAAAGAGTTTTTTCTATCTTTAGATAGTCTAAATTATCAAAGTTTTCGGACCCTTCTGCAGCAGTAAATCCTGAATAACGAGAAGTACGAGAAGTGCGATGTTTTCTCTTTTTGCTTACTGGATCCCCTACATTATAACCGTCTTCGTCCTCGTTTTTGTCTTCTTCTTCGCCTACAGAGTTCGCGCTTCTGCTATCATCCTTGATTGGCCTCTTCCTGCTATTTTGATTAATATTGTCTACATCATCGGGTATAAACATCGTGAAATCTACAACGGATCCGTAATCATCCTTCTTAACCTTGATTGGATTGAACGGAAACATTTTATGCTTTAAAGTTGCACTTGGTTGTATTATGATATCCACAGGAACTTCGATGTTTTTCTTCATCGATGATTTTTCGGAATTATCCTTAAGTAAGCTTAGTAAATTATCATTCTCTTCCTCTTCTTCATCTTCGTCTTCTCCTATGATATTATCAGTGACTGATTCGTCATTAATATTGTCTGCTAATATGTCTTGACCGTTTATCGACCTATCCGCCTTGGTATCATCTATGATTGCGCCGCCATTGGCCAGCTTTTTAGATTCCCTTTGCACTAGTAAAATTCTCTTATTTCTGTTTTGCTTTTTTTCTTTTAATTGTACTTTAAACGCCTCTAATTCTTCTTTCTTCAAAGGTTCTTCCTTTATAGTGTCTATTGATATGTAGTTATCGCAAATGAACGGTTTACCTTCCTTAAATGAAGACTTCCGATTGCTTTCCTTTTGCTTTAAAAGTTCTAATATTTTGTCCAAAGATGATGCAGATTCAAAGTTTGGTTTAGTCAATATCAAGGTTGTTTTTTCAGAATTACCCACTTTAGTCAAAACTTCGTTAATCAAGGCCTCCACCTCTGACACGAAGCAAATCTTGGTACCAGCGTATTTATTCAATTCATTCGGTGATATTATTTTGATTCGTGATCCAATTTCAAACGGTGAGGTATTATTTCTATTTTCCCATGTTTTAAGCAACGATGGAGATAGCCATTCAAGCATGGATTTAGCATATGTTAAAGTTCTCCCTCTCGCATATGACACGATAAGTACAGGCACCTGTGTATGTGCATTAATCTTCGTGCTTTCAAATAATAACTCATGGACCTGCGTGAATAAGTCCAGAAACTTCCCACTCATATCTACCGGTATTATAACAGACCCATCTGAACTTAAACCTCTCTTTAATGTGTCTTTAAAACTTTTCGACCGTTTTTTGAAAGGTTGAGAGGAACCAAACTTGTCCAAGGTAGTAATTATTGCAGAAGGTCTCATCAAAGTTGACAAAGGTTTCCCGGCGGAATCCAATATGGAAGCAGCATTTAGTATATTATCTCTGGTGTGGTTCCATCTCTTGGCATAGATCAATTTTTCAGAATATGTGCTGATGCACCAAATAGAACCACCTGGGCACACACCAGCATTGTATGCTAATAAAGTCAGCCCATCGTATCTTGATCGCAGATCTACCAATTGCGAGTATTTCAAAGGAACTATATGGTCAAAAGATTTATCGATATCCTCAAGATCAAGTTTATTTGTGTCATATGGACCTATGACACCCGCTGATGCATATGAATCTATGGTGGAAACCCTTCCCAGATTGATAACAGGAAGAGTAGCGTAAACCTGTATTCTCGATATGAAGTGAGAGACAAAATTATAGTACAACAGAGAGTGAGCACCTAAACATTCAGTCGTCGGCTGCGATAATATTATTACATCGACTTCGGGTATCACCTTTTCCCAGTATTTGATACATTGCTCATACGATACTTTAGATGGATTCCAGCCAGGATCGATTAACAGAGTCACGTTATCAAATTGCACCACTGAACCAACAGTAGTTCCGGACCCATCATCGCAACAGCTGAATTTGTACGTCATATATATTCGTTCCCCCTTAACGTCCTTCCTTTATTTCCTACTCTGTACAGTAACCTTAATTAGCGAAACATTTGTTCAACTGATGTCAAAATTGTAGATTGTCTAAGAAAAGCGGGAAAAGTTTCCGAAAAGTGAAAACTACTTTTTTTTCTGTGATATATTACAATAGCATCAAAATAATAGCATACCCACATCATCCCATCTTTTCTGTCCGAAACATTGACAATTATTTTGTAGTTAATTAACTATTGAAATGGCGGTCATTCTGTTCAAATTTGAGCTTGAAGAATCGCACTGCCCAAAATGGCGTGAATCAGAAAAACTTCAAAATGCATGCATTTATAACCGAGCCAATCCGCTCGTTGCTGCGTCCTTTTCAGTATTCCAGGTCTCTAGTGGATACTAACTCGTCAATCGGTAAGTTGAGTCTCCGTTTACTCTTTAAACTTATGAGAAGACAAAGTTGTTCGAGTGTTGTATATCCCAGAATAGCCGCTGATATGCTGCTTTTTGAACGGGTAATAGTATTCAAAACGGGTAACTGAAAAGTTCATGCAAACCAAAAAGAGCTTCAATAACGAATCTTGCATAAGAATGTACAGCTCGATGAAGCTTTGTCACTGCTCTTCACGAAATTTCTTTTTCAGAACAACGTTTGGCCTCTCGAAGAGATCCAAGTAGAAAGACCATAGCAAATTAATATATACATTCGTGCATTATCGTAACCTCATCGTCGCAAGTAATGGATGAACAAGAAGAAGCAGTCATTTTTGGTGTCTGCCTCGTAGATTTTCATCATAAAAGAGGTCCTGAAATAGAATATTGGTGTGGGCTACCCGAGGATACCCAAAGTGCGGTTCTATGGCCAAATTTACCCTTTCAAGCCCTTCCTGATGGCTCACATTCTTTTGAAGAGACATTTACTTATTTCACACTGCTATATGATGAAAAGAGACAAATGAGTCCCCCAAATGGGGCCACTAACTTGAGCGATGATAGCATCAATGACAGTACGACTTTATTTGCCATATCCTGCTCGAGACAGATAAAGAGCGATGAATTGGTCACTAGAGATAAAGACGTAACCCGATCTACTGTGCAGAAAGCAATCGTAGTTATCTCGAGGCAACCAATTTTCGGCCAAATCAAGGACAAACTTAGTATAGTGACTAATGCTTTTTTTTTGCAACATGATTTTGGTGATAGGAAGATCATTCAGTCTTTATATGAGAACCTGAAGTCCATTTATACGCCCACATCGTTGGGCAAAAACGCTGAGAATCGTCTGTATGTCGGGTTGTGTTTGAGGAAAATACTGCACGACTTCAAAAAAAATGTTTTGGTCTTGCTGAAGGCGATCATGCTTGAAAGAAAAATTGTAGTTTACGGTAATGATGTGGAAGCTTTGTGTAATCTACAGTTTGCTCTGATTAGCCTAATTCCGGACTTAATGTCAAATTTGCAAAATTCTGGAAGTCCTCAACTGTTCCAGGATGTTTCGCAAATAAAGGTGGTAGACTCGTTCAAATCAAGCAATCGAGAATCAGTGTTGAGGTTCTTAGGTTTCCCTTTGCCGATTTTCGAGAAAGGTGGTCTCTTCTCACCTTATACACCATTGCAACAGATGAATGACATTAAATCAGAATGTACTTTGTTTTTTATGATAGGAAGTTCCAACACGTTGCTCGCTGAACAAAAGGAGGAGTTGTGCCATATATTTGTCAATACAGACAATTCCACTGTCGAAATTCTGGACAAGGCTTTAAACCCCGCTCTTCAATTATCAGGTCATGATAAAAAGTGGATTGAATCTATATCTGGGATTGTATCAGACACGTGGAATGAAAATGATGATGAAACGCCTAAAAACTCTCAGTTTGAAGGAAGTGAAGATTTCATTAGATGGCAATTCGAAGATTATCTAACAGGGTTACTTTCCAGTGTAAAACTAAGTGATTATTTGGAGCTACATAAAGAGAACGAGCAAGCTCTGAAGACTATACCCGAAGACATGCTGAATTCTAATCCCTTACATTTGTTTAATTTACATTGGGTTCAAAGTTGGAAAGAAACCCAAAATTTTCAAATATTTAATTCAAGAACGGATGATAGACTATTCGACTTGTTTCCTCCAAAGCATATATATAATGGTGCCGACACATTATCTTTATTACAGCAACGATTCTTAGCCACATTTCACAATTTGAAAAGAAGTGCCAGCAATACCTCAAGTAATAAAAATGGACATCAGAGTGAAGAGGATGCTAAAGACCAGGAAAGTGTCAAATCAAAGGGGTCCGTTTCTCAAACTCCTATATATTCTGACAAAAGTATAGAAAAATCAGGAACTAATCTATGGAATTCATGGAAGGAATATTTCAACAAATCGAAGAATGCCACTAATGATGATGTTACAGAATCCACGGAAGATCTCAAAAATAGAAATAAAACAGGAAATGCTATACAGAAAGCCATGATGGGTTTGGGATTACATTATGAGCCTAAAGGGGTAACTAACGCAGAGAAAGGGGAGGATGATCAAGAAGAAGAGAAAAATAGTGATTCGAGTGGAAGTGACGGCGATACTGATAATGATGAAAATAGCCAAGACACCAGTGACAATCATACTGATGTCACGGAGGCTAATACTGAAGATGAAGAGGCCGGTGAAGCCAGTTCAGAGGATGAAGGGGGAAGTTCTGGTGAAGATGAAAACGTTGCAGATAAGCATACTGAAGATGGTCATGGATATTCTGAAGATGATGGAGCGTATGATAATGAACACGATAAACAAAAACGCGAGAAAATCGTTAAAGAGAGAAATACAAGCAATTACATTAATGGGGAAGCTGGTGTGGATGAGGCTGATATGGTGAATAGAGCACAGAATGAAGAAAAGTGATGATGCCCAAATTAGGCTCATAGCAGTAGTTTTAAATATCAAGTTGACAAAAAAAAAGAAGAAGATACAGATTCTTTTTTAAACTGACAAAGTTAAAGGGAAAAACTATGGACGTCACGATTTTCAATAGATCGGGAAAATGTTTGAGTTACAATTAATCAAGAGTTCAAAGACCAGTCTCAGGGGGCAACTATAAGGTTCAGACATAGATAGTAGAAGTTTCAAGGAGCCAAAGGGCAAACTTTTATGGCATCCACATGCATGTTATCAGATTATGTTCATAGTTCAACTTCGTAATGAGTTTACGATTTTTTGGCTTCTTAGGTATTAATAGTGTAGCGCGTTGTAATATTTACCCAAAGCATTATTATTTCTTCCGTGAAGTATTTTCACAAGTCTCTTAATAGTTTTGAAACCTGTCAGTTAAAACTCAACGAAAATTAGCCAAGAAAATTTGAGTCACTGAACGAAAAAGTTACTCTTTCGTGAAAAAAATCTTCCCCGCCAGGACTTGAACCTGGAATCTTCTGGTTCGTAGCCAGACGCCGTGACCATTGGGCCACGAGGAATAAGATTTATTGGTCATGTGGTGTTGTAGTTTCGTCCCATACCAGGGTAATCTAAGAATCCTGTTGATCCCGCCGAAGTAGCTTGTTGCTAAACTAGCTGTCACGGTAATTCACGGATGTTACTTATTTTTGTTGGAACAAGTAGGCTCATCATTATTCACATAACTAGTCCTTGTTTCAGGATGAAGAATGTTGAAATGACGTTCTATTGATGGGTGCACTTGGAGTCAAAGATCCATTAATTGAACATCAACTTGGAATGTATATATATGATATGAGTCGTTACATTGAATTTATAGTAAATTTCCCAGTTTATTTTTATGTTGAACATACTTAATATGTCCAATCGGCGTGTGTTTTATATACCTCTCTTATATAGTATAAGAAAGAGCTCTTCTTTTATTCTTAATTAATACTACTAATTATCAACAATTTTATATCTAATACATAAGATCTAGTTTATACTTAAAGAGCGGAAGCGCAGAATTTCAGATCTAACTAATTGTTCGGGTATTTATACGTTCGGGATACTACATTGAAGCAATTTTGTGATTTTCCTACTGTACCCATTCTTATATGCTCTATGGGTGTTTCCGTTACGTTTATTATGATGTACTGTACTCTTATTGAGCTATCTCAATCTTGGATACAACAAGTCTCCATTGATTATAGATGTTTTTAATATTACATAGAAATGATGATTCCCTACATCCTAGAGGGTAGCTTCTACCATGTTTTATATATCTGACATCATTGCCTCTATCAAAATGGAATTCCAACAAACACGCCCTCATCGATTTATATAAAGTAACCGGAACAAGCAACTACTATTATCCACACAAATGGCCGTGTGATGCTCAGAGAGTATACTAAAGTATTGTCCAATAAAATCTTGTGCCAATTGTTGGAATTCCATTTTTGGTAAGCTTAATAATATTACGAATATAGAATGTACTAGAAGTTCTTCTCATGGATTTAGGAATCCACGAAAGGGAATCGACAATTTTACATAATTTTATTCTTATTTCTTCCTTCATTTTATACGTCGTTATTCATTGATCCTATTGCATTATCAATCCTTGCACTTCAGCTTCCACTAAATTCGATGACTGTTTTGAATCCTATTTACTGAACTGATAGTTTGCGTCATCTTCTTAACACCGTATATGATAATATTCTAGTTACATGAATGAATGTATCAATTAGCTGTACTGGTAATTGATGGATGATTGATTACTGTCACAACATATTTATATCAGGCAACTTTTTTATTTTTTGTTTTACTGTCCCTATTTTATTTTTTTGTTCTTGCTTATTTTATGTTTTTCCCCATTTTAGCGATGATTCTCCTATAAAAAATCAAAAGTCAAACTCAAGATATAAACAATGCAAAAAGCAAGGAAATCTGAAATAGCAATACGACTGTTGATTACTATGAACACATCACACTTCTTGAGTCTTACTAGGTGTTTATCAAAGAACTGACGTTGGAATCCTCTTTTTCATCAGGTTTGCCATATACAGCAAAGTTTAAGCTACGATTGTAGCAGAAAAAAGATGCTTCTAGTAGCTGATATCCGTCTATTTTGCATTAGAAGTGGTTTTTATTCCTTTTTTTCTGTTTTCTCTATACAACTATATACGTAGATACTTTTATGAGTACTATGAGAAAAGAAACGTCAAAAAAAAAAGTGAAAGAATGAGTGGTTAGGGACATTAGAAAAATTTGTTTACTGTTGGAACTCATTAGCGTACTGAATAGCTTGATTGCCATAGTCCGTAATGGTATCACTTGCGGCGACATGGTCGGCATTCTTATTGCCACCAGTAATGTCTAAGTGATTGTTATCGCTGGCACCAGTATCATCGTGGGAGTGGTTAGACATATGTAACTGAACTTGCGCTTGAGCCTGTGCGGCCGCGGCAGTGGCTGCGGCGACTTGGTCGTCGAATGTGGCGGATATATCGATCTGTCCATCACTGCCACCAATCTTGTGAAAGTCTAGAATTTCTGAGTACATCATAACACGCCAAGTATCGACAGGTAAATCAGCATCATTGAAATGCCAATCAAACTTAGCATCTGCTACTGGCTCATCGGTAGGGTCATGGTAGGGGGCCAAGTAAGGATGAGCCAGGGCATCAGCCGCGGTGACTCTCTTCTTAGGGTCGAAAACTAACATTTTCTCCAAAAGATCCACAGCATCAGGTTCGACTGTCTTGAATCTTTCAGAAAACGAAATTGGATCTCTGTGTGGCAATGAAGTAACAAATTTTAAAGTGTTTTCAGAACAAATGGTATTTATCACGTCCTTTGGTGGAGATCCCAGCAGGTCGGTGATGATAGAGAATTGGTGAACATGATCTTTTCCTGGAAACAGCGGTTTACCTTCAATCATTTCAGCAAAGATGCAACCGGCAGACCAAATGTCAACCTCGACATCATATTTTTGCCATGTTAACATGATCTCAGGGGCCCTATAGTATCTAGTGGAGACATAGCCTGTCATTTGAGGGTCTTGGATTCTTGCCAGACCAAAATCACAAATCTTCAAATCGCAATTCTCATTGATTAGGATGTTGCTTGGTTTCAAATCTCTGTGGATGACGCCGGCGGAATGGACGTATTTCAAACCTCTTAGGATCTGGTACAGGAAGTACTGGACGAATTGCTTTTCCAAGGGTCTTGTCTGTAAGAGTCTATGTAAGTCTGTGCCTTGTAATTCCGTGACAAAATATATATCTTCCAATGGCGAAAGAAATATGTCCTGTAGGCAAATCAAATTTTCGTGTCTTAGGTGTTTTAGTAACTTAAGTTCACGGTACGTTCTCTTAGCCAGCACAGCCGTGGAAAAAGGTTTCATAATTTTCTTAATGGCAACTGGTTGGGCCGTCAAAGTGTCTGTGGCTGAGCAAACCAAACCAAACGCCCCCATCCCTACGGGATTCAGGTCATTGTATCTATTTGTGATTTCGAAAACCGTACCGAATATTTGCGTCCTAATGAATTCCTCGTTCGTTGTCATTATTATGTACACTAATCGTAGTTTTCCTTGGTTTTCCTTGATATTCCTTGTTTTTCCCTATTTTTCTTTTTTTCAGTCTAGTATTTAGCAATATACAAGAAAGACAGAATAAATAAATTTTCTTGTTGAAGATTGGTTACTTTTGCTATTAGTATTGCAATTATTTTTCCTACTATACGAATAAGAAACTAACTACTACTGTTAGCACGAAATAGTATAACAACGTCGACGATAGATAGCATTTACTTTTCGCTGGCTTTTTCTTTTTTTTTCCTTTCTTCCCTTCGAAGATCTTCCCGTCTAATAACGCCGCCGGGCCGGCCAGGGTAATCATTAGACATCGCGCCCATCCTTATGCCCCATGATACTTTTATGCTGAGCTTCCGAGCCGTTTGAGCACTCACTCGAGCCAATTCATTATATGTGTGAACAACGCTTCCAAGCACAGGCGCGTCACTCTAAAAGCCCATCCTTATTTCCCCGCTCTATCCATCAACCGATTGACATTCAAGCGTAAAATGCCACCGTTTATCATCTCAACCCAAAAAGCAAAACAAAAGAAACAGGATAATGCGCTTTGCTGTAGTGAAGGAAGACGACAACTCAAGATACCTGTTCCAATAGTAAAGAACGGCGGTGCGGACCTTTTGGCACAAAAACACATCATTCACTCACCGCTGGAAAAAGAAAGAAAACAGAGCCGAATGCATCACAGCCATACAATAGCGATCTAATTATAGAATATCGCGTCATTAGTTGCCCTGAAAAAATGTCTAGAAATGTCTAGACCCAGCCGCTGAGTCCTGCGTTACCGCCGGATGTAAAATCCTACACGCAAAAAACCTCTTGGGTTGCGCGTTTTCCACCACCCACGACCCGCACAATCAATCCAAAAGGGGCAACACCAGTTCCCAATGCGGGAATTAGCTCCTCACCCCCCTCACCCGCTAACGCTGCGGTGTGCGGACACGCAGCAGTATTTATAGATCCTCGTGTTGGAACCAGCCCGCGCGAGCACCAAATTGGAAAGTCGCAATGGGCCCAGAACCGCTTTCAGTACTGGGCCATTGGCGTCTAGTTTCCGTTTTGAGCGTCCTTCGCCGCGTCTCTCTGTAAAATCCCCGCACAAATCTGAGCAGGCAAAAAAAAAAAACGCCACCAAAAATAAATAAAGCCAATCCTCGAAGGATGAGTAGGAAAGGAAGCCCCTGGTTTTTTCCCGCACGAATATTTTTCAGGAGTGAAAAAATCCGTTTGTTTTGGAATTCCCCATTTCGCGCTCACCTACGCCGGTATCTTTGGAACAACTATCAGCGATAACTCAGCAAAATTTGCATATCCGTGCTGCAATAGTGCGATAGTGGGATTGGGAGTCTTGTTGCATCATAACGGCAGAAAGGAATGAATAAAAATTTTCCGTTCTTTGTTTCCGTTCAAGTATATAAAGTCGGCATGCTTGATTATCTTTTCTTTTCTTCTACTACATTTCTATTTCTCTTTCTACTCTATTCTTCCCTGAAAAACCCAAGAAAATAATCTTCTGTCATTCGCTTAAACAATATATCAAAAATGCAATTCTCTACTGTCGCTTCTATCGCCGCTGTTGCCGCCATTGCCTCTGCCGCTTCCAACGTTACCACTGCTACTGTCAGCGAAGAATCTACCACTTTGGTCACCATCACTTCTTGTGAAGACCACGTCTGTTCTGAAACTGTCTCTCCAGCTTTGGTTTCTACTGCTACCGTCACTGTCAATGACGTTATCACTCAATACACCACCTGGTGTCCATTGACTACTGAAGCCCCAAAGAACGGTACTACTTCTACTGCTGCTCCAGTTAAGCCAACTGAAGGTCCAAAGAACACTACCTCTGCTGCTCCAACCCACTCTGTCACCTCTTACACTGGTGCTGCCGCTAAGGCTTTGCCAGCTGCTGGTGCTTTGTTGGCTGGTGCCGCTGCTTTGTTGTTGTAAATTTAGTTTATTATTTAAACATTTTAGAATTATTTATAAGCTTTTTTAACATTTAACAAATACATAATTGGGATTTAGTAGAAAAAATTTTTGATTTTTTTTTTTCATCATCATCATCTATAGTTCTTTCCTTCTTTCTATTGTGCAAATTAAAGTTCTTTTTGTCGTTTTGTTTCATATTTCTCGGCCTTTCCGTACCTACATTTCAGGGATTTTAAAGGAAAAGCACACACTACTTTGTGCGAATGCGCACGAAAATAGAATGAACGTGGGAATACGTCGCCATAAAAGATACATTTATATTTTAATCGTTTTTCATTTTGCTTTATTTAGTATATAAACATGGTTACATTGTCCAATAAATAGCGTCTACAAATGAGCCAAGACACTTTCGACAGAGGAGACAGTGACTTCAGCACCTGGGTTGGATTCCTTGGCAGCGTAGGTGACAACGCCGTTTTCGACAATCATGGCCCATCTACCACTCCAGTAAACACCATCACCGACAGCCAATTCAAAACCAATAGACTTGGTGAAGGCACAGTTTGGATCGGAAGCGAACTTGATGTGTGTAGTATCCTTGACACCTAAGCTCTTAGCCCAGGCTTGGTTGGCAAATGGGTTGTCAACGGTAACAACAATGACTTGGTCGACCTCCTTTTCCTTGACCAATTCATCCAAATAGCTGATGTAACCTGGGATGTGACTGATAGTACAGGTTGGGGAGAAAGCAGCTGGAGCACCAGTGATGATGACCTTCTTGTTTTCTGAGATCAACTTGGACCATTCAACAGTTTGTGGCATCTTACAAGACTCACTGTCTGCATCTTTTTGGCTGATAGCAATGTATTGAAATTTGTAGTCGCCGGCTGGGAATTGCTTGTTAACTAAGTTGGACATTTTTTATTATATTGTTGATGTTATTGTTGTTGCGGTTTGCTGAACACTTTGTATTTGCTCTGGAAGAAGAGATACACTAAGAAATTCTTTCAAGTGAGAAAATCATGCTCCTTTATATAATGTTTCGTTTGTCCTTTCCCTTGTCATCCGTCCTTAATCTCCCACCCCTTTATTTTCTACTTTAACCTCTCAACAATACGTAAGTCTCGTCCGGAAGGGGTGTGGAAAAAAGAAAAAGAATGGCAGAGAAGAAAATTAAATGATGATAGTCAGCTTCATCACCAAATATTGACCTTTTGGCCAGAGCTCCCCGTATAATTACAAATCAGAAAAAAAATCCGCGCCCAACACCTTAACGGGAGGGAATATTCCACATGTCGGATTAATTTTTCCTCGTCTCACGACCATGTGCCGAAATCTTTCCAACTGACGTCAAGCCGGTTTTTCCGAGTGCCCCGCAAAGGACGCTGATTACTAGGGTTCTTTTCTTGATTACTAATACGCAGTGCAAGGGTAATGGATGGAAAAAGCACATCGGAATTTATATATTCTATCAGCTTCAAGAGCTTGCTATTTGCCAGGGCTGCCACCAGGAGCTGCCAACAAGCTTCACACACACATACACGCGAAATAGATGACGGGTCAAAAGAGCGAGATAGTAGCTTATACAAAGCGGTCGAAAAATACGCCTAATCTTTTGCCTAGTAATGATATCTTTGAGATTAGAATCGGTCAAAAGCTATTTGAGGTTTCGGGCGCTGCGCTGAATTCAGACGGGCCCAATTTTTTCACGCAGTTCTTCACTGTGCACGATAAGAACATTGTTCTTTTTGTTGATAGATCTGAAGAGGTATTCATGATGATCTATAGGCATTTGCAAGGTTATACACCCAACATTAAGGATGAGATACAGTTTTCCACTCTCTTCACGGATGCGCTGTACTTCCAGTTACCAAAACTAACTAAACTCCTCAAAGAGTATGACTACTACTTCATCAACGTCGGTGGTGTCTCTTTTAAGGTACCAAAATCTTTGTTTCATCAGGAAGGCAATCAGCAGAATTACTTCGAAATGATTTCTCGTACATGCTACAAGGAGATTGAACAATGGAAGTTGGATGGAAAGTCTGATTTCCCACCTCCTCAACCATCCTCATTTGTTGCCAGGTCCCCAGAGTTTTTTCAGGATTTGTTATCTCTATTGGGCGGCGCCGAAGTAAAATTATCTGACAAACGAACCGCATCACTCATAAAAGAGAGTCGTTATTACCGACTAAGTAGGTTAGAACAAGAATTAGTAAAGGCAAAGACCATTTATAATCCCTTAACGAATTGTCAAGAAATATGCATAGCTCTCAACAGCGTCTCTAAGACGGGTGTAACCATCGAGGAATTATCGTCACCCTATTCCGATACCCAATCTGTGGCAAGTTGCGTTAATGAAGATGCAGGGTACGCAGGCGCTGCTGCAAATACTAGAACTGAGTCAAGTAGGAGTGATGATGCCGAACCACCCACCAAGAAGGTAAAACAGTCTCTCGACAAGCACGATGGGTACTGGAACATGGTAAAGTATCAAAGACCTTATATCGATACGATTTCCCACGATCTCATTTTCCAACTGCATTCTGACCAGTGCAAAATAATATTCAATAAGAAGGATAAGACAGTCCACGTAGACTTATCGAAGGAGGCAGCAGAACTATTTGAAGACAAGTTTTCAGATGTTTTGTTGAAAACCCCATCTATCAAAATCGATCTATCCGAATATAAAGTCAAACTTCGTGACAGTCAAATGCAAATAGAGTCCCATTTAATCATACCCGCATGCGTCTCTATTTGTGATTTGGTGATTAACGGTACGCAGTGCTGCAATATTTTCTCACTAGTTAACGACTCTAAATGCAAGGAGAGGGTCTTGGATTGCACTAATTTGAAAAATTTGAATTGCACTCATGGTTTGAAACTGCATCTATCGAGATCCATGTGGAAGTTAGGTATAAACAACGGTAGAATTATCCTAATCGCTGTCAAGGCGGAAACTTTTTCGGGGACTAAGGAATATTGCAAGTTAATTGATTTTTTGTAGGGTCATCAGAAAACTCTTTCCCCACTTGCATATATAATTTAAAGATACGTTGAAAAAAAGCTCTTTCATAATAGCATAACTGTAACAATATTCATATTTTGGTAGAGTACATATATACTAAAAATGTCCTTACATTCCAAAAACTGTGGAAATCGATGGTTGGCAATCCTGCAAGGACCAGCTCGGGCTCGAACGCGAGAACGGACTTGTTTTGACGTATCATAACAACGCATACTACATAGTGTAATGTAGATGAGCTGTTGCCTAAATAGACCTCTTCTGATAGCCAACCGCTATGTTGATATTAGCAAAAAAAAACGAAATAAATCTCTTTGTAAAACGGTTCATCCTTATGCAGGGGAACTGCTGATCATCTCTGTATTGTTTCAAATTGACCAAATGTCCACGAAGGGTTACTCCGCGGACAAGTATCTTCTGAAAAACAAACTAGTTATATGCAAACAACAACTTAACCAAGTGTAATTACAAGATAATGCTGTTTGGAACTGTTGGAACAAGTAGGTTCATCATTATTCACATGAGTAAACATCATTACTATCTGAGGTATTCAGATTGTATTCTAAGGTGATATTTCGTATATGCTACACAGATGTCGCATCGTTAGTAGAATTGAGGGATGCTAAACGAGCTGTTCGAAGAGTGGGCTTAACTGAAAACAAAGATCCATTAATTGAACATCAACTTGGAATTTATATATAAATGATATGAGTCGTTACATTGAACTTATAGTAAATTCCCTAGGTTATTGTTATGTTGAACATACTTAATATGTCCAATCGGCGTGTGTTTTATATACCTCTCTTATATAAGTATAAGAAAGATTTCTGCTTTTATTCTTAATTAATATTACTAATTATCAACAGTTAACTAGTTGTCAACGGGGAATAGTTGCTTCTTGTTGTGACAGAATAGGGAGTGTTGACTTTTACTTTTATCGCGCTATTTTTTTAGGATAACCTATTAAACCTTAGAAACGTCTTGGTCATATAAAATTTTAAAAAAAATGCTACACTCTAATTTGATTTTTGAATATAAATGCAATCCAGTTACCAATGGTCTTGACTGGGGGAAATACCGACTTTGACCTTCACAACATCCATTGTGGCTATGGCATCTTGAGAACTATCGTGCTCACCATTTTGAATTTTCCTACTTAGAATTTCGAACGCTAAATTTTTCAAAGATACCTTAAACTTTGTTTTTGAATAAAGGACCGCCGTATCTATCACCTTCTTGTGAAATATCCTCATAACGTTTAAGTCGTTCTCTAATCCGTGCCCTATGAGAATACTGTTCTTATTTATTAATTTTTCGGATAAAAATACAATAAGTGCCTCCTCGTACGTGGGACATTTAGTTCGATCAATCTCATGAACACCACTAAAGTCGGAATTTAAGTCTACGATCTTTCCTACCGGTTGGATTACATGGTCAAATAACGTTTTTCCAGTGAAGAAATCCACAATTGTCAAACGTATCATCTCATAACCTAAGGATGTGAAAGCCATTTCACAATCGAGAGAGAGAACATTCTCAACACCATCGATGTGTGCAGTACTAGAAAATTCGGAAATTTTGCACAGATCATCGTATGATTCCCCTCTAAACACGTGGTGAAGGAACGTCTTACACCCCAACCTTAGAAAGGAGACAGAATTAGTAGTTTCACCACAGCAGGGATAATGGTGAGTCTTAGTCTCTCTGTTGTATAATCTCTTTAGCGGATGAAATCTGCATAGAGTCTTCTCCATTATGTCTAATTTTTTGAACTTCGTATTGCACCGCAAACAAGGCACATACTGTTGAATATTATCATCACTGCCTTTATTTTGGATTTCCTCAAGGATATACCCATTGTCTCCCAAAGCTTTAACATCTAAAATCAATGCTTTAAGAGCTTCCATAGCTTCTGACTTTGTAGTGATAGATCCTGTATTACCATTTGTGGATGAATTAGATTTGGGTCCTTTGAGAGGACGCCCATTAATTTTGACCTTCGAAAGATCTCCCTTATATTTAAGTATATCTCGCAATAAAATGCTCATATTAAACTTGTAACTTTGACCAGAAATACTGTTTTTTGCAACATGTACTTCTAAGCGAATTGCAAGTCTTTCAAGGTCCATATTGGTTCTCTTTGTATGTGCATACGCCTTTTGTAACTGCGCAAATAACTTTTGTAGAATCTTGTACCTGTCTTGAAACCCCAGTGGCTGATTTACCAGATCAACTGGTCTTAACAAACTTCCCATCTTCTACTTTATTCTTAGTACATAGAGCCAAAATTGAACGTTCACTAAATCATATGATTAAAGCATTGAAATGCACTCACATAGATCTTGCTCCATTTCTTTTTCTACTCATCACTAATTATCGCCCTTTACGAGTTTTATTTTTCGAGTGAAAAATTTTAGAGAGGCGATGAGCTTGGATCTATTTAGTTTCGCGGAAGTAAACCACTGTAACGCTTCGATTATATTTTTAATATCCCCCTCTAGAATAACAATTTTCAAGGCTTTAAATAATTTGAGTTGAACTAACGTTGACCTGCATTATCTTAAAGCGTGTCGTTTTTATTAAATCGAAAAATCTTTTGGGGTCTGTTAAATCGTTCGAGGATGTCCCAAGATAGAATTTTGTTAGATTTGGATGCAGTCAACCAAAGGTTGGCTCTCTTCAACTCTACGTTCCCTTCTGATGCTATTGAACCATTCAAATTCAGCACAAAGAAATCAACATCCGAAAATTTAAACAAATTAGCAGAAACTATACTACATAGCCATTCCATCGCAGGTCATGTTTTCCTTTACAAACACGTTTTCTTGGAAATAGTAGCACGTTTGACAACATGCTCTGGTAAAAATGATTACGTTCTTTTAATTGAACAATTAGCAAATATCATAACAATATTTCCATTTTCAATGCCATTAATTGAAGACTATTTGGATAGAGAGAATGATCACTTCACTACTGTTCTTCAAAATCCATCTTCACAGAAAAATTCCGATCTGTTCAAAATTTTGTTAGCATATTATAGATTATTATATCACAATAAAGAAGTATTTGCACGCTTTATTCAACCCGGCATTCTATATCAACTTGTGGATTTACCAGCCGAAGGCCAGGAAAACAAACTGATTACGTTTTTAGCATTAAAAGTTTTATCTTTGTACCTGGATATGGGGGAAAAAGCCATAAATGATATGACAGATACCTATATCAAATCACACGATACTCTATTAGGCTGTTTAGAGGGCGACTCTAAAGTGGACTACAATTTTCTCGATTTGAATGAAGCTAAAAGATTTGCAAATTTTTCCAAACTACCCTGTGTTCCAGAATGTTTTACTGTTAACAAAAACCATCACTACTTTATTATTGACCCACAGGATTTAAGTACTAAAGTAACATCCATCTGCGGTGTTATGGTCCCTAAAATCCACACTATCCATGATAAAGTCTCCTACCCATTGACATTTGTTTCTACTGGAAAGACAGTTTCTTCTCTTCGTCAACTTGGACGAAAAATTCAAAATTCGACACCAATAATGCTCGTTGGAAAAGCAGGCTCTGGTAAGACCTTTTTAATCAACGAGCTAAGTAAATATATGGGCTGTCACGACTCAATTGTCAAAATTCATTTAGGTGAACAAACCGATGCCAAGTTGCTAATTGGTACCTACACTTCCGGTGATAAACCCGGTACTTTCGAATGGAGAGCTGGTGTTCTATCCACTGCAGTCAAGGAAGGTAGATGGGTTCTTATAGAAGATATCGATAAAGCCCCTACGGATGTATTATCAATACTTTTGTCGCTGTTGGAAAAGCGTGAGCTCACCATTCCATCCAGAGGGGAGACTGTAAAAGCTGCAAATGGGTTTCAACTAATATCAACTGTTAGAATGAATGAAGATCACTCCAAGGAAAACCCTAAGAGGAGTTATAGCTTAAACATGATTGGTATGAGGATTTGGAACGTCGTCGAAATAGATGAACCCAGCGAAGAAGACTTGGTACAAATTTTAGCTCAAAAATTCCCAATCTTGGCAAACCTCATCCCAAAATTAATTAATTCTTACAAAAGTGTCAAAAGTATTTACTCAAACGCCAAATTTATTTCTTTGAACAGAGGTGCACATGCAAGAGTTGTGTCCGTGAGAGATTTAATCAAGCTATGCCAGAGGTTAGATGCTCTATTCAAAAACAACGGAATCAACAAACCAGATCAATTAATCGAGTCTTCTATCTATGATAGTATTTTCTCCGAGGCCGCCGACTGCTTCGCTGGTGCCCTTGGGGAATTCAAAGCCCTCGAACCTATTATTCAAACGATCGGTGAATCACTAGACATTGCTTCCTCAAGAATCTCCTTATTTCTGTCACAACATGTGCCTATTTTGGAAAATTTTGACGACGAAATTAAAATAGGAAGGGCACTGTTACCTAAGGAGAAGTTAAACATACAAAAGAAATCAATGAACAGTACGTCATTTGCATTTACCAACCATTCTTTGAGACTAATGGAGCAGATTTCCGTTTGTATACAGATGACCGAGCCTGTTTTACTGGTTGGTGAGACAGGTACCGGTAAAACTACAGTTGTTCAACAACTCGCTAAGATGTTAGCAAAGACATTAACGGTTATCAATGTTTCACAGCAAACCGAAACAGGCGATCTTCTGGGTGGTTATAAGCCTGTAAATTCAAAAACAGTTGCAGTTCCTATACAAGAAAACTTTGAGTCTCTTTTCAACGCTACATTTTCCTTGAAAAAAAATGAAAAATTTCATAAAATGCTCCATAGGTGCTTCAACAAGAATCAATGGAAGAACGTTGTCAGACTTTGGAATGAAGCTTACAAGATGGCCAAAAGCATATTAAAAACTACAGACTCTGTTCATGATGACGAAAATACAAAAAAGAAGAAAAGAAGACTCAACGGTCATGAAAAAAAATTACTACTCGATAAATGGAGAGACTTTGATGACTCGGTGAAAAAGTTTGAGGCTCAGTCTAGCTCTATTGAGAACTCATTCGTTTTTGATTTTGTCGAAGGTTCGTTGGTGAAGGCTATCAGAAATGGAGAGTGGCTACTACTTGATGAGGTGAATTTAGCAACTGCAGACACCTTAGAAAGCATTTCCGATCTTCTTACTGAACCTGATTCTCGTAGTATTCTTCTTTCAGAAAAGGGTGATGCCGAACCTATAAAGGCTCATTCTGACTTTAGAATATTTGCCTGTATGAATCCTGCTACTGACGTTGGTAAAAGAGACTTACCTATGGGTATCAGATCAAGGTTTACTGAAATATATGTCCATTCTCCAGAGCGCGATATCGCTGATTTGCTCTCCATAATTGACAAATATATTGGAAAATATAGCTTCAGTGACGAGTGGGTAGGAAATGATATTGCTGAACTTTATCTAGAAGCAAAAAAACTCGCCGATAACAACAGAATTGTCGATGGTTCGAATCAAAAACCACACTTTAGTATTCGTACCCTAACACGAACATTGCTGTATGTTACTGATATCATTCATATCTACGGTTTACGCCGTTCTCTTTACGATGGATTCTGCATGAGTTTCCTGACTTTACTCGATCAAAATTCCGAAACTACTCTGAAGCCAGTAATAGAAAATTTCACGTTGGGAAGGCTAAAAAATGTCAAATCCGTTATGTCCCAAACGCCTCCTTCCCCAGGGCCAGAGTATGTTCAATTCAAACATTATTGGATGAAAAAAGGCCCTAATGAAATTCAAGAACAAGCTCACTATATTATTACACCTTTTGTCGAAAAGAACATGATGAATTTGGTCAGGGCTACATCAGGTAAAAGATTTCCTGTACTAATCCAAGGTCCGACCTCATCGGGTAAAACTAGTATGATCAAATATCTTGCTGATATAACAGGTCACAAGTTTGTCCGTATAAACAACCACGAACACACTGACTTACAAGAATATTTAGGTACCTACGTTACCGATGATACTGGCAAGCTATCATTTAAGGAGGGTGTTTTGGTCGAGGCACTACGAAAAGGTTATTGGATTGTTTTGGATGAATTAAATCTTGCCCCAACAGACGTTTTAGAGGCCTTGAATAGATTACTTGATGACAACAGAGAGCTCTTAATTCCAGAAACACAAGAGATTGTCCATCCTCATCCTAATTTTCTTCTTTTTGCCACTCAAAACCCACCAGGAATATACGGTGGCCGTAAGATTCTCTCAAGAGCCTTCAGGAACCGTTTCTTGGAGTTACACTTCGACGATATTCCACAAGACGAATTAGAAGTTATTTTGCGTGAGCGTTGCCAAATTGCGCCATCGTACGCGAAAAAGATTGTCGAGGTATATCGCCAATTGTCCATCGAACGGTCAGCTTCAAGATTGTTTGAACAGAAGAATAGTTTTGCTACACTTCGTGATCTTTTCCGCTGGGCTCTGAGAGATGCAGTTGGCTATGAACAGCTCGCTGCGAACGGTTATATGCTCCTAGCGGAAAGGTGCAGAACTCCACAGGAAAAAGTCACTGTTAAAAGAACCTTAGAGAAGGTAATGAAAGTCAAGTTAGATATGGATCAGTACTATCAAAGCCTAGAAAACGAATCTCTGGAATCGATAAATTCTGTAACTTGGACGAAGGGGATGCGTCGACTATCCGTTTTGGTTTCTAGCTGTTTGAAAAACAAGGAGCCAGTTTTACTGGTAGGTGAAACAGGATGTGGTAAAACGACAATTTGCCAATTGTTGGCACAGTTCATGAGTCGGGAGTTAATTACACTTAATGCCCATCAAAATACAGAAACTGGGGATATCTTAGGTGCCCAAAGGCCTGTCCGTAATAGATCCGAAATTCAACACAAGTTGATACGCTGTCTGAAAAATGTTTTGAACATTGCTGACAACGAAGAAATAGATTTACACGAGTTATTGCAGCTTTACTCTAAGTTGGATAATAAGGACATATCCGAAGAGGTTCACCTAGGAATTAAAAAGCTAAAGGACAGCTTGAATATCTTATTTGAATGGAGTGATGGTCCTCTGATCCAAGCTATGAAAACTGGAAACTTCTTTTTACTCGATGAAATATCGTTAGCGGATGATTCTGTTCTTGAAAGGCTAAATAGTGTTCTGGAACCGGAAAGAAGCTTATTGTTAGCAGAACAGGGTTCCTCTGATAGCCTTGTGACTGCTTCGGAAAACTTTCAGTTTTTTGCAACTATGAATCCTGGTGGTGATTACGGTAAAAAAGAATTGTCTCCAGCATTAAGAAATAGATTTACCGAAATATGGGTGCCATCCATGGAAGACTTCAATGATGTAGACATGATTGTATCCTCCAGGCTTTCAGAAGGCTTGAGAGATCTTGCTGATCCAGTCGTAAAATTTTCTGAATGGTTTGGTAAGAAGTTAGGAGCGGGAAACGCCACTAGCGGTGTCATTTCTTTACGTGATATACTTGCATGGGTTGAATTCATTAATAAAGTTTTCCCTGAAATTCAGGACAAGTCAAGTGTACTGATCCAAGGTGCCTCAATGGTTTTCATTGATGCCCTGGGTACAAATAACACAGCTTACTTGGCTGAAAATGAAAATGATTTGAAATCACTAAGATCAGAATGCACTGTACAACTATTGAAGTTATGCGGTAATCATTTGGAGGTGCGTCACGTAGAAGCTAACAACATATCCATTACTCCGGACGATTTGCAAGTGGGAATGTTCAAGATCCCAAGGCTACCAGGTGGCCAATCTTCATCCTTTAACTTAACTGCTCCAACTACTGCCTCTAACTTGGTAAAAGTTGTTAGGGCTATGCAAGTTCACAAACCAATTCTACTTGAAGGTAGCCCAGGTGTCGGAAAAACGAGTTTAATCACTGCCCTTGCCGATATTACCGGAAATAAGCTTACAAGAATCAATTTATCTGAGCAAACGGATTTGGTCGATCTCTTCGGTGCAGATGCACCTGGTGAGAAGAGTGGCGAGTTTTTATGGCACGATGCTCCATTTTTGAGGGCGATGAAGAAGGGTGAGTGGGTTCTATTGGATGAAATGAATTTGGCCTCCCAATCTGTGCTGGAAGGTCTGAATGCCTGTTTAGATCATCGTGGTGAGGCGTATATTCCTGAATTAGACATTTCGTTTTCTTGCCACCCCAATTTCCTTGTTTTTGCTGCTCAGAATCCCCAATATCAGGGTGGCGGTAGAAAGGGTCTCCCTAAGTCCTTTGTGAATCGTTTTAGTGTCGTGCTTATTGACATGCTGACATCTGATGATCTTCTTTTGATTGCTAAACATTTATATCCAAGTATTGAAGCCGATGTTATGACTAAAATGATCAAATTGATGTCCACTTTGGAAGAGCAAGTATGTAAGAAAAGACTTTGGGGTAGTTCTGGTTCGCCATGGGAGTTTAATCTGAGAGATACTTTGCGTTGGTTAAAGTTACTAGACCAGTATTCAATATGCGAGGATATTGATGTATTTGATTTTGTCAACATCATTGTCAAGCAGAGATTCCGTACTAGCAGTGACAAGGACAAAGTACAAGCTCTTATAGAGGATATTTTCGGCGATTTCTCAAGTAAACAAAACTTCTTCAAACTCACTGATGAATACGTTCAAATCAATAACGAGGTATCTTTGAGAAATCCACACTATCGCTATCCAATTACTCAAAACCTTTTCCCATTGGAGTGCAACATTGCGGTTTATGAATCTGTTTTAAAAACAATCAACAATAACTGGCCATTAGTGCTTGTAGGTCCCTCAAGCTCCGGTAAAACTGAAACTATAAGATTTTTAGCATCAATTTTAGGTCCCAAAGTAGATGTATTCTCTATGAACAGTGATATTGATAGTATGGATATCCTTGGTGGATACGAACAAGTTGATCTGACTAGAAAAATATCATACATTACTGAGGATTTAGTAAATGTTGTAAGAGAAATCCTTTCAGTGAATATGAAGCTGCCGCCAAATACTGCCGCAATCATGGAAGGTCTCAATTTATTGAGATACTTGCTCAATGATATTGTTACACCCGAGAAATTCCAAGGCTTCAGAAATCGTTTTTACAAGTTTTTTTCACACTTAGAAGGGCACTGCTCATTAAAAGAAATTAGCAAGAATATTGACGAAATGTCGGAAATTGTCATTAAGGAGGTCTCGGTTAAGTTTGAATGGTTTGATGGTATGTTAGTCAAGGCAGTAGAAAAAGGCCATTGGTTGATTCTAGATAATGCAAATCTTTGTTCTCCTTCTGTCCTTGACAGATTAAATTCCTTATTGGAAACCGACGGATCGCTGCTTATCAATGAATGTAGTCAAGAGGACGGCCAGCCCAGAGTTCTCAAACCTCACCCTAATTTTAGGCTGTTTTTAACAATTGATCCAAAATATGGCGAGTTATCCCGTGCTATGAGGAATAGAGGTGTCGAAATATATATGGACGAATTACACAACCGTTCTACTACCTTTGATCGTCTCACGTTGGGCTTTGAACCTAAAGAGGTACATATCAAGTCTGTTTCTATTGATGATGGTATCAAAAAAATGAAATTAAGCGAACTAAAGGTACCAATGGCACTAAAGTATTTCGTTCCATCCTATTTGAGTAGACCAAGCACTTTTGCCCAGATACACGATGTTTTATTGTTATCAGATGACGTACCACTTGAAGAAGCTCTCGCTGCTGTTATTCCCGTATCCCGTTTGGGAGAGGTTGGACAATGGTCTAATAATGTTTTGAACTGTACGGAGTACTCAGAAAAAAAGATTGCAGAGAAGCTCTATACTTTTATAACCTTTTTGGCCGACATGGGTATCTTAGAGAAGATTAACAACTTGTATACCCCTGCAAATCTAAGGCTGCAAGAAGCTTTGGGATTACAAGATAAGCAACTAACTGAAGAAACCATATCGCTTACTTTGAACGAATATGTGCTTCCCACAATCAGCAAGCAGTCAGATAAAATTAAGTCTCCCGAATCGCTATATTTATTATCGACTTTACGTCTGTTGCTCAACTCTTTAAGCGCTCTGAAATCAGTTAATGTGAAATCAACTCACGGTAAAATCGACGAGCTAACCTATATCGAATTATCTGCGGCGGTATTTAACGGTCGCCATGTAAAGAATACACCACGGATTCCAATTTTCTCAATTCTCTACAATTTGTCCTCAGTAATATCTGAAAATCTTAAAAGAGAAGGTTTATTTTGCGGCTCTAATAAATTTCAGCGCTATTGGGATTTGCTAGTAATTATAATTGCAGCATTAGAAACTGCCGCTTCTAAAGATGAAGCACGTCTGAGAGTATACAAAGAGTTAATAGACAACTGGATTACATCCGCAAAGACTGCAGGAATTGAAATAGCTCCTTTCAATGACATCAACTTAAAGTTTACCGATGTTTTACATTTATCCAGGGGTCACTCCATAACGTTACTCTGGGATATATTCAGGAAGAAGTATCCGACAACCTCCAGCAGTTGGCTAGCGTTTGAAAAACTTGTTGATTTATCCAAGAAATTCGACGCTGTTCGCCTACTACAATTTTCTGAATCGTACAATTCTATTCAGGATCTCATGGATATTTTTCGGCTATTAGTTGAGGATGTGTTAAATAATAATTTGAAAGATTTTGAATTCCTAGTATCAAAGCTGGAACATGGTATACACGAATTAGAACTCATTTCCAATAAATTCTTAAACAAAAGAAAGCATTATTTTGTCAAAGAATTTGACTGCTTAATTAGGTATGCCTTCTCGCTTGACACAATTGAACTGATAAAGGAGCTTGCACCTGCTTCCTCTTTAGCCACTCAAAAGCTCACAAAGCTTGCCATTAACAGATACAACTATCCACCAGTTTTCGATATTCTTTGGGCAGAAACAGATGCTAAGTTCACTTCTTTTACTTCTTTTATGTTCTCTTCTCAGTTTCTCGAGGACGTTGTCCGTAAATCTAATAATTTGAAGTCATTTTCCGGGAACCAAATTAGGCAATCTATTAGCGATGCCGAGCTATTACTGTCTTCGACAATCAAATGTTCACCTAGCTTACTGAGAAACCAAATTGACTTTTATAGGGATATGTTATCGACGTGGACTAGAAAAATCATTGATATTCACGGTTGCAAAGGCTGCTCAGATTTGAACTTGATGGAGATACGCTCTCTTATCGAAGAGAAAACAACTTCTGAGACATACATGACTTTTACAGAATACATTCTCCCTGCTCTAGAGCTGACTAAAACCTCAAAATCACTAGATGCATTAGGGGAGGCTTGGATCTTGTTCGGAACTGGGCTACTTCTGCTATACGTTCCGGATTCCCCCTATGATCCAGCCATACATGACTACGTTTTATATGACTTATTTTTCAAGACTAAAGCTTTTTCTCAAGAGTTAATCAACAATTGGATAAATGTTCGTAAAGTAATCAGTGGTGATGAAGAGATTTTCACGGAAAAACTGATCAATGTTGTAAGTGATAACGATGCACCTCAATCTCCTAGAGTCTATCGTGCGAACATATCTATTGACTGTTTATTTGATGAATGGATGGCATTTTTGACGTCAACCATGAGTTCTCCGCAGATAAAGGAATTGGTCGGCGCTTACAAATGCAACTCTAATCAATTCAATCGCCGTTTAGAGATGCTCCAACGAAATAGCGGCCATTTCTTGAATCGCCTCGACAGCGGGTACCCAAAATTTGCTGATTTGAACGATATCCTAGCTGGGTATATTCACAGTATCAACTTTGGTTTTGATTTGTTAAAGCTCCAAAAGTCTAAAGATGAAGCGTTTTTCCAAATCTCTCCATTGTGGAGTATGGATCCTATCTATATCTCTAGCACGGAGAATGTTGTGTTCGCTTATCATGAACTGTCAAAATTCTTTAAGAAGAGTACTGTGGAAAATAGTTCGGTAGAAAAGATTTTGATTTACTTTTTGATGCTGTTCAAGTTTCATAGGAATGACATACTATTGTTGGACGTTTTCAAAGCTGCTTTGTATACTTTATATTCAAGATGGTCATTGAGGCGTCTCAGACAAGAACAAGAGGAGAATGAAAAGGCAGGAATGTTCAAATTCAACGATAATTCCGATGATTATGAGGCTGATTTCAAGAACCTATTCCCAGATTATGAGGAAACGGTATTAATAACCGATGAAAAAAGTTCTCCTAGCTCTGAAAATTTGGATGAGATCTACTTTCAACTTGCAGATAAATACATCTCAGTCTTTGATAAATCCTGTGGCGCTAACTTTTCTTCTGAATTGAACAGAGGTGCAATAATAACAACCATTCTAAGTGAAGAGTTAGAAAACACCAAGATAGAGGGCTTAAGAAGTGGAACCTTATCTGCTGTAATTAACAGACTTGATGAAGAAACTCAGTCATTCAAAAATGCAAAGGATTTCGGAAGTATTGATTTTTATCACGATTTCTCTATTGCTGAATTTCAAAAGGCAAGTGACATCATTGAAAGCATGCTCAAATCCGTTCTTAAATTATTAGCGCAATGGCCAGAGCATGCAACCCTGAATGAATTATATCGAGTTTCTCAAGAATTCTTAAACTATCCTATTCAAACACCTTTAGCAAGGCAGCTTCAAAAGATCGAACAAATATATACATTCTTGGCTGAATGGGAGAAATACGCATCCTCTGAAGTTTCTTTGAATGGCACTATAAAACTGATCACAAATTTAATAGTTTCATGGAGAAAATTGGAACTACGTACTTGGAAAGGTCTTTTTAACTCAGAAGACGAAAAAATTAGAAAATCCATTGGTAAGTGGTGGTTTTATTTATATGAATCAATTATTGTATCGAACTTTGGCAATGAAAAGGAAGAAATTGCCGATAACAATACTCTTTTGGTAAGCTCACTAAATCTGTTTTTTAGTAAGAGTACTTCGGGTGAGTTCAATGCCAGACTAAACCTTGTAAAATCTTTCTACGATCACGTTCATCTAATCGGGTTTAAGAATACAAAGGTAGAAAGTTTGCTCCACAACACATTAAAATTTTATTATCAGTTCAAACCACTTATCGATGAACGTATTGCGAGTGGTAAAAAGAGCCTTGAAAAGGAAATTGATGATATAATCCTTTTGGCAAGTTGGAAAGACGTCAACGTTGATGCTTTAAAACAGAGTTCTCGTAAATCTCATAACAACCTTTACAAAATTGTTAGAAAATATCGCGATTTGTTAAATGGTGATGTGAAAAGTATTATTGAAGCTGGCCTTCTATATTCCAAGGAAAATAAGGTAAAACATAGTGCTTTGAGACACCATTTTTATGAAGATCCCAACTTAGAGGTTTCAAAGAATTTAGTCAAAAATATTACTAGTTGGAGTAGTAGGCCTGCACCATTAAGAAATATCGATACAGTGATAATTAACATGGATTCATACTTAGAAAGGATATCTTCGCAGGAATTTCCAAACTTCACGGATTTGGCTTTTGAATTTTATGATGAAGCTGAAAGATTGCGCAAGGAAACACCAGGTGTATATACTAAGAACAACAAGAAGATATTGGCATACTTAAAAACTCAAAAGAGTAAAGTTTTAGGTGATGCGTTGAAAGAACTAAGAAGAATCGGTTTGAAGGCCAATTTCAGGGAAGATATCCAAAAAGTCCAGTCTTCTACAACAACCATTTTGGCGAACATCTCCGCCTTCAATGATGGCTATTTAAATTCGGCGGATACATTCTTCTTCAAAATTCTTGACCTCTTACCCAAGCTGAGAAGCGCTGTGTCAAATCCAAGTGACGGCATTCCCGTAACTGCCATAGAAAGAGGTATGGCACTCGCCCAAAGTTTGATATTTTCCTTAATTACAGTTCGTCATCCTCTTTCCGAGTTCACGAATGATTATTCTAGGATGAATGATATGATATTAGACCTAGAATGTTTCTCCCACTCCAAGGGCGCCATTGTCCATTCATCGTCAAAAGCAAATATAAATAATGTCAAAGTATTTGAAAAATGGCTACCTTCTTTACTAGAATATGCTGAACACACCCTGTCTGTCGTTTCAAAATATCGCACGATTGAGGCACAGAATGTTTTACAAGATGCAAAATCCAGTTTGTCTTTATTCTTCCTCCACTTCAACTCTAGCCGAATTTTTGATTCCTCGTTTATTGAGTCATATATCGCATTCGAGTCCTTCATTGATGAGTTGTTGAAAAAGCTTGGAAGGGCAAAAACGGCAGAGAACGCTTTCGTCTTTGATATCATTATTGAATGGATCAAGAAGAACAAATCAGGGCCTATCAAAAACGAACAAAATGAAGGCCCTTCAGTAGAAGATATTGAACAGGCCTTCCGCCGTATTTTCACATCTATCATTCTATCTTTCCAAAAATTAATTGAAGACGGTTTCGAATCCATATCGGAAGCTGATGATAGGTGGTTATCCACTAGTTTTAAGAAAATAATGATAAACGTTAAGCTACTACGGTCCGGTATTGTTTCTAAGAACACAGAAGCTGCGTTATCCTTATTGAAGAACTTCGATTTTACCACTACCAAATCAATTTACGTCAAGTCGATTATATCGTTCACGTTGCCAGTTATAACCCATTATTACAACGCAATGACCATTATACTTGATAAATCGAGAACTTACTACACTAACACAAGTCACGGTACCTATATCTTATCGACGCTATTAAATAGTTTAGCCAAAAACGGATTCTGTTCTCCAGAACCACCATCCGAGGAGGTTGACGACAAGAACTTACAAGATGGTACGGGTTTGGGAGATGGCGAAGGTGCTCAAAATAACAATAAGGATATCGAACAGGATGAAGATTTAACGGAGGACGCGCAGAAAGAAAATAAAGATCAGCAAGACAAAGATGAAAGAGAGGACGAGAATGAAGATGATGCCGTTGAAATGGAAGGTGATATGGCTGGAGAATTGGAAGACTTGTCTAATGGTGAAGGCAGTGAAAACGAAGACGAAAGTAACGATAGTGAAGAGGAAGAATTGGATGAAGAAGTCGATGACCTGAATGAAGATGATCCTAATGCGATTGATGATAAAATGTGGGACGAAAAGGCAAGTGAAAATTCAAAAGAGAAAGATACTAAAGAGAACTTAGATGGAAAAACCGAAGAAGAAGACGTACAGGCCGCTGAAAATGACGAGCAGCAGCAAGATAATAAGGAGGAGGCGGAGGAAAATTCAAACGCTCCTGAAGACGGTGACGAAGATGTTGAAAACGACGAAGACGCTGAAGAGGAAAATGACGTCGGTGAGCAAGAGGATGAAGTTAAAGATGAACAGGGTGAGGATTTGGAAGAAAATGTTCCCGAAATTGAAACTCTTGATCTTCCGGAAGATATGAACTTGGATTCGGAGGGAGATCAATCAGAGCAATCCGACGTTGATATGTCTGACGAAATGCTTGATGATCCAGACAAACAGAAGGCTGACGATGAAGAGGAAGAAATAAGACAGGATGCCGATGACGAAGATAGCAAGCCAGACTCAGAGGTAGATGCTAATGAAGAAGAACTGGCTTCTAGCGAAGAGGAAGAAGCCGGAGGAGATATAGATATGGCAAATGATGAGGGAAAGGAAGATGAAGAAACTGTATCAGAGGAGGAAGTCATTTCAGATGAAGAGGATTTAAAACAAGATGATAATAAAGAAGAAATAAAAGAGAAAGGAGGCGAGGAAAATGCGGAGGGGCTTGATGGTGTCGAGGAAATGGCTAACATTGAAGACATCGATCAAGAAGCTGCTGTCCAACAAGACTCTGGATCTAAAGGAAGTGGTGCTGATGCTACAGATACTAAAGAACAAGATGACGTCGGAGGTTCAGGAACCACTCAAAACACCTATGAAGAACATCAAGAAGATTCAACAGAGAAAAACGAAGAATCACGCCAAGAAGCCAAGGTTGCTATAAAGGAGTTAGGTGATAGTCTGAAAGAATATCATAGGCGCCGTCAAGATATTAAAGAGGCACAATCAAATGGTGAAGAAGATGAGAGTGTTGAGAAAAAGAACGAAATTCCAGATGAATTTGAACACGTTGAGGGCGCGAATACTGAAACAGACACTCAAGCTTTAGGTTCCGCAACCCAAGATCAATTACAGACTATTGATGAAGACATGGCCATTGATGATAATAATGTAGAGGAGGAAGTGAACGAGGAAGATTTAGTAGAGAACGTCGACGATGAGAAGATGGATATCGATGACGAAGATATGGCGTCTGAGGATGAGGATCATGAGGCGAACAAAGACACTGAAAGTAAAAAGTCAGGTTTCATTGGCGAGAGAAAGGAGGAACATAATGTTGAAAATGGGTTCCCTAATGAATATTTCTTGGAGGAACAAGCGAGCGATGATGAATTGGAAGCTCTGATTGAAAATATTGACGATGATGTGCACGATGAAAACGCTAGTTTAAGGCCAGAAAGGTCATTAGAGGAATCCCGCAAATTATGGCATAAGAGTGAACTCTCCACCGCTGATTTAGTATCACGTCTTGGCGAACAGTTAAGATTAATTTTGGAGCCCACTCTGGCCACGAAGTTGAAAGGTGATTACAAAACAGGTAAAAGGTTGAATATGAAGCGAATCATTCCGTATATCGCTTCCCAATTCCGTAAAGACAAAATCTGGTTGAGAAGAACGAAACCAAGTAAAAGACAATACCAAATCATGATCGCGCTTGATGATTCCAAGTCCATGAGCGAATCCAAATGTGTTAAACTTGCTTTTGATAGTTTATGCTTGGTCTCCAAGACATTGACCCAACTGGAGGCTGGAGGATTATCCATTGTAAAATTCGGTGAAAATGCCAAAGAAGTCCACTCATTTGACCAACAGTTCAGTAATGAATCAGGGGCAAGAGCCTTTCAATGGTTTGGCTTCCAAGAAACTAAAACAGACGTTAAAAAGCTTGTTGCCGAGTCTATTAAAATTTTTGAACGTGCTCGTGCTATGGCTCATAACGATCAATGGCAGCTGGAAATTGTTATTTCAGATGGTATTTGTGAAGACCACGAAACAATACAGAGATTAGTTCGTCGTGCAAGGGAAAATAAAATTATGTTGGTTTTTGTTATCATAGACGGTATTACCTCCAATGAATCTATTCTAGACATGAGCCAAGTGAACTACATTCCAGATGAATTTGGTAACCCACAGTTGAAGATTACGAAATACTTGGATACTTTCCCTTTTGAATTTTATGTTGTTGTACATGATATCAGCGAACTACCTGAAATGCTTTCATCGATTCTACGTCAATACTTTACTGACCTAGCGTCCAGCTAAGTATTCTTTAGTAAACCAGAGAAGAAAGAAAAAGCCGTGTATGGATTAAATTAGTAAAAAGTTCTAAAACCAAAATAAAAAACATTTGTACAATATAATTGTAAACTAAACTAAACGTATATATCTATATGTGTTGATATATATAATGAATTATCATTATTCTCACTCCCATCACTTTACTCCGTTTGCAAAGTACTGTCATTTAGCCCTAACAAATACAATTTCCGTAAGGGTAACTTATTATTTTATTTTTTTCACTTCTGAACAAGAAAAAGTTGTTTTCCTCAGGTACTTAAAGAGACAACTTTCTTTTGAATGTTACCAATCTACATCTGTTTCAAAACTAAGAACAGTGCAAGACAGCCAATTTTGCGCTTTCATAGCCTTTGGTTCTTAGGGAGAACTAAGTAACACCAGGAGGTGTGTCTAGATTTAGTTATGCGAAACTTTTCGCTTAATTAATTTTGTTCTTAACTCTTCAATTTTTTAATGATGATAACATGATTTATGTTGCTCGAAGTTAATCGATGTGAGCACAATGATTTCTCAAGACTACAACGGTATCTGAATTTTATTTCTTATCAAAACTTTCTGTAAAAAACTTTCTTGAATTAAATTTATGTAGTCAACAGTCATAATTTCTCCTTTTGCGCTGGACAAGAAAAAGCTATATAGTATTGACGTAGTAGCAATAGAAAGCTGCCTCTTTTTACGCTAGTATTCCATTTCAGCACTGAGACATCAGCACGTCTATCAAAAATTCAACACTATAAAGCGTGAATATTGCAACAAGATAGTGAAAAGATAAAAAAACGAGCGAGTAAAAGAAAAGCATGTCCAAAGGAAGGGTTAATCAGAGGCGCTACAAATATCCTCTTCCAATCCATCCTATAGATGATCTACCGGATCTAATCCTTCATAATCCAATATCTTGGGTATATTGGGCATATCGATACTACAAGAGTACAAATGCGTTAAACGAAAAAGTACACGTAGACTTTATTGGAGATAACACTATTCATATAATAGTTCAGGATGACAAACAAATGCTATATCTTTGGGACAATGGGTTTTTTGGTACTGGCCAATTTTCTAGAAGTGAACCTACCTGGAGGGATAGAACAGAAGTGAGACTAGGCCTTAATGATAGTCCACAACAAGTCGGAAGAGGAGGCAAAATCAATACTGAAACACAGTTGACCCTAGAAAGGGTCACACAACAAAGAAGAGCACAAAGGTTAGAGTTCAAGAAAGAACGTGCAAGATTAGAAAGGGATTTACTAGAATTAAGGAAAAAAGGTGCTCATATCAGTGAGGAGAATATTCTTTTAGAGAAGCAAAGGGAATCATTAAGGGAGTTTAAACTAAAACAAATGGAAGACATCAGCGTAGTCGGACAACAGCAGAACGCTCCCGAAATCGACCTGAGAAATGAGGACAACGATCTCCTTAATGAAAATGGTGATCTCTTGCAATTGGAATCATTAGAGCTTATGCCTGTAGAGGCCATGTTTTTGACCTTTGCACTTTCTGTTCTAGAGATATCTTCTGCGAGCCTGACGAGAAAACTATTCCCATCTGACGCCAAATATAAAGATATCCATTCTTTTGTTCGCTCCTACGTGATATATCATCATTACAGGTCGCACGGTTGGTGCGTGCGATCTGGCATAAAATTCGGCTGTGACTATTTATTGTATAAGAGGGGACCACCATTCCAACATGCTGAATTTTGTATCATGGGTCTTGACTACGACATTTGCAAAGATTACACGTGGTATTCCAGCATAGCACGTGTTGCAGGCGCTGCAAAGAAGACGTTTGTGTTGTGCTATGTGGAAAGACTAATATCAGAAGAAGAGGCGATATCGTTATGGAAGTCAAACAATTTTACGAAACTGTTCAATGGTTATCAAATCGGCGAAGTGCTATATAGGAGATGGGTCCCCGGAAGAAATAGGGACTAGGATATTAATGAAGAGGTAATTCTTTCGTATGTATGTATGTATGTATGTATGTATGTAAATGGGTGCTTATTCCAACTAGCCTTTAACCACTTTTATAAGCCTCGGATACCCATCCACAATCTCTAAAGCCCTTGTTCTTTGCCTTGGGGCCTTTTACAGGATCGTCATATATTGCTCTCAGCTTTTCATCATGTGTGGCTGGCTTTGATACGCAAACGTACTTATTGTTAGGAAGGGCACACTTAAGCTGGGATTTGGGGAAGGGACAGGGACAGTCCTTCTGCTGTGGTACACACGTTAAGGTGTCGGGACACAAATACCCATCACATGGGTTATTCAAAACTTGTTCTTCATATGATTGCGGTTGCTGTTGCTGCTGTTGCTGATGATGATTACCAAAATTGAAAAAGGCGTTCACCTCAGCGGTACCCAAAAAAAGCACGGTAAATACTAGACCAATACTGTACCTCATGACGCCGTAAATTCGATTGTATCGTGCTAGGCAAACCCATCTATTCTTTCCATCAAGAGTATTCTGAAGCTTCTTTCAAAATCATTTCCTAAAGAGAAAGGACAGCTCAGACACACCCATACATCTACCTCAGTAAAAATTACCTTCCATCCTATATTGCACAACCATTAGATTCCATAGATTTTCCTCCTGCTAAAGACATTCAATTCGGTAGTGTGGCCTTCCAGCATTAATTCTGGACGTCTATATTCTCATTTGAAGACATTGTTGCGAGCAGAAACAAAAGTGCTGAAAAAGGCTACCTAAGCGCATGGTTCTGTAATGGTTCCATTCCGACAAGACTGCAATGACTTCCGTAGTAGGGAATGCAGGGGAAGCACAACACGAAACTTTTCTACTTCATTTACCTTTAGTGTATAGTATCACCCAGTTAATTTCACTTGCGACGCGTTTTTTTTTCCAGTATCTCATCAGACGCGTCTGAGAAATTTCAGTAAATAGTGAAATGTTTAGTATTATTATATTAACAGTGTTCATTAGTGGCTATGTTACGCAGCACACCATAAGAGCGATATAGGTTTCAGGGATAAACACCAGAAAGGACACAAACTACACATTCTTTCCCACATGTACTATGGAATCAGCGAATTTGGTGATGCCTACAACAAGATATTAAGGAATTCATCATCTCATTCATCATGTCAATTAGTCATTTTTGTTTCTTGCCTTAACATTGATGCATTATGTGCAACGAAAATGCTGTCATTATTGTTTAAAAAGCAATTGATTCAATCTCAAATGGTACCGATCTTCGGGTATTCTGAATTACGACGCCATTACTCACAATTAGATGACAACATAAATAGTCTACTATTAGTGGGATTTGGAGGAGTCATCGATTTAGAAGCCTTCTTAGAAATTGATCCAGAGGAGTATGTGCTTGATACGGACGAAAAAACCGGGGAGAAAAGCTATAGGAGAGATATTTATGTACTGGACGCTCACAGACCGTGGAATCTTGATAACATATTTGGATCACAGATCATCCAATGTTTTGATGACGGCACCGTAGATGACACACTAGGTGAACAAAAGGCAGCGTACTACAAGTTACTAGAGCTAGATCAACACAGTGATAGTGATGTACTCTCAGATGATGACGACAATGACGGCGGCGAAGAGGAAGCAACTGATGCCGATGAGGCTACAGACGAGGATGAAGAAGAGGAACACAGTGGTATAGCACCTAATAAAAGAAGTAATTCGACAATAGGTCCGAATAATCTTTCAAAGAGAAAGCAACGGAAGAAGCAAATTCATGAATATGAGGGTGTGTTGGAGGAATATTATTCTCAAGGCACCACAGTGGTTAATTCAATATCGGCACAAATCTATTCACTATTTTCCTCAATTGGGGAAACAAATCTCTCGAACCTGTGGCTGAACATCCTTGGTACGACTTCGTTGGACATCGCTTACGCTCAAGTTTATAACCGATTATATCCCATATTACAGGATGAAGTAAAACGTTTAACACCAAGCAACAGGAACTCAGTAAAGACTCCTGACACGTTGTCATTGAACATTCAACCTGACTACTATCTTTTCTTGCTAAGACATTCTTCATTATACGATAGCTTTTATTATTCCAATTACGTTAATGCTAAATTGTCCTTATGGAATGAAAATGGGAAGAAGAGGTTACACAAAATGTTTGCTAGGATGGGTATACCATTGAGCACAGCGCAGGAGACGTGGCTGTATATGGACCATTCCATTAAGAGAGAACTCGGAGTAATATTCGACAAAAATTTAGACCGTTATGGATTGCAAGATATAATTAGAGATGGATTTGTTAGAACCCTGGGATATCGTGGGTCCATAAGCGCTAGTGAATTTGTAGAGGCTCTTACGGCTCTGTTGGAAGTGGGCAATTCAGCTGATAGAGATAATGTCAACATAAGTGGTAAAAATGACGAAGACACTGATGGGGAAGACGAAGAAGGTGACAATGTTCAAAAATTGACGAATCTGAAAAAAAAATGGGTTTCAAATTTCTGGCTGAGTTGGGATGCTCTAGACGACAGAAAAGTAGAACTATTAAACCGTGGTATCCAATTAGCGCAAGATTTACAAAGAGCTATTTTCAATACAGGCGTTGCCATATTAGAAAAAAAACTAATAAAGCATTTAAGAATTTATAGATTATGCGTCCTGCAAGATGGGCCGGACCTGGATTTATACAGAAATCCATTGACGTTACTAAGGTTGGGCAATTGGCTCATAGAATGCTGCGCTGAGTCTGAGGACAAACAATTACTACCCATGGTCCTTGCCAGCATAGACGAAGGTACGGACACGTATTTAGTTGCCGGGTTAACGCCTAGATATCCCCGTGGATTGGACACAATACACACGAAGAAACCAATACTGAACAACTTCAGTATGGCGTTTCAACAAATAACGGCAGAAACTGATGCTAAAGTGAGAATAGATAATTTCGAAAGTTCGATAATAGAAATTCGCCGCGAGGATCTGTCGCCGTTCCTAGAGAAACTCACTTTAAGTGGATTGTTATAAAGAATTCTGTGTCGATCAGTCGCATATACATATCAGCAAACGCAATATATAAATCCAAGCTGCCTTGACGATCTGAATTCTGGCTGCCCTTTTGTATTAAGTAATAACATATTTTGTGCGCGGCTCCAGACAAGGAAGGAAAAGCTAAACAAAATGCAAGTAAAACCAATGATGAGTGTATATAACGAAGTAGGGAAGACAAGGAAAAGCAAATAGAATAGCTGAATATGAACAAAAATGTTGATAAGAATGAAAGCAAATTGTTTCAATTACCGTCATTGCCGCCTTGGAGAACACCAAGGTTTAACAAAGTAAACTTGAACAATTTCACCACACCATTACGTAAGAGATCGACAAGGGTAATTAGCAACGATTCAATACCCATAACGGGTGAAGTATTAGAGGAGAAGGATGTAGATGAAGCCTACGGGATGAATATGGATGTGGACGAGGTTGATCATCTTAATAGTTTGAGCCACATAGAAGAAGAAAAAGCATATGATTACTCACCATTTTGTGAACGCAATACACTAAGAGAAAGCAAAATCGATAGTTTTTTGCAGGCTGAAAGGGCAGCACATTGTCTTGTGTTTCATAAGGAGGGTCATCTGGACTGTATGGATACTTATCGTCCCGATATTGATGTTATGTGTGGTGAGATGACACTGGGCAGCGACAATCCAGATAGTAACGGTACAATGTTGTTGGAGAGTGTGCCTGGATGTAGCAAAGAAGACCTGGGGAGGTTATCGAGGCGAGAGTTTGTAGCAAGTTCGAAACCCAGCATGAGACGGTTGGACGACATAATAAACCATGAGACGAATGCTTTAAGCAGTTTTTGGAACGACTCAGATTTAGTCAGCTCGCTGCAAAGTCACCATTTGCATGAAGAGTATCTGCTTTTACAAGAAGAATTGAAAAACATCTGTAAGACCCAATGCCATAACAGAGTGCCCATAGAAAGCCTACGGGAGAAATGTAGGAGGCATTATAACAGCGAAGATAGCTCATCCCATTAACAGAAACGTATTTTTTTTTTGTCATCTTATATGTATAACGTATACACAAAATATATATAGGCGGGGCCATTAAACAGGGACTCTAGTTTCAACAATTTGGTCTTTCAGTTTCTCGTCCCATTCCAGTTTCTTCTTCTGTATATAGGCAAAAACATCAGACGCTCCCGTAGGGTCTATTGGCAGTGTCTTGATGTATGGCATACCATCCCTAGAAGTGGCAGAACCATATTTGACGTCTTGCTTTTCAAAATTTGGGTTGGCCAACCTCGTTACATACACGGAGGCATTGGCAGCCTTATAGCCATCAATGTTATGCCATGGAGATCCCAGCCATCTGGCGAGATAGAACAAGAAGAGCATACCGAAATAGGTAAAAAAATTCAAATACTTGGAAAAAGAATGGCTTGTAAAGATACCAGGCTGAACCACATACTGGTTTATACCCAATTTCTTCAGGTCCTTGTAAGTGGCCAAGTGCAGCAGATCGACTAAACGCTTGGAACCTTCGTAAGAGGCGTCTGACTTCAGTAGTTCGATATCGTTCAACGAAAGATATTTGGGATCGGACATTATACTCGAAACCCAAACGATATACGCCTTCCCCTTGGACAATTGAGGCAGGATCTTGCTGATGAAGTAATACGGACCAAACACGTTGGCCTGGAAAATAAGACCCATGTCATCTTTAGACTTCACACCCACCAACTGTATCTTGTACGTTGGATTCGTCACTGCATCCAGTGGACTGGTCAGGACTTCCTTGACCGCTCCAAACCAGTCGATACCGTCGAAAATACCTTGCGCCGCATTGACGAAGAGGTAGTTTATCGCATCGTACTTGTTATTGATGTCATAGTAAGCGTTCAAGACGCTTATCATGTTGGTGAAATCCACCAAAAGATAATCAAAATCTATTTCCAAGTCGCCCACCCGTTTAGATTTGTTATTGTAGAAGTCTTTTATCTGGACGATGACCTCTTGCACTCGAGGAAGAGTCCTCGAGGTGACCACAACGGTCAACCTTACATTGGAATCCTCGGTCTCAATAAGACGGAACACAGTGTTCAGACCGAGGTTACTATTGGTACCCGTCACGATAGCTACTTTCCTGTTCATCCTGCCCTTTTCTTTTCCTCTTCACTGCTTTTTTCGACACAGATCATTGTTTGTTTCTTGTCGCATCTTTTAAATATCTACTCAATCCAGGATGTCGCTCTTTCGTTAAACGACCATTCAATGGCCCACGTACTATCGGAGATAAAGTAACGGGTGTGCGAAAACTACCACTATCTGTTATAACTGTTACATGCGCATACATAAAAACAAAATACCTATACAAAGCGCTCGATGAACCTACTCCATAGAGTCTTGGCCATCCTCCTGCCCATGTATTTGCCCAATAGGGGCAGCAACACCCAGTTGAGCAGTTTGCTCAGCTGAAGCAGCGACTCTTCCCATTGACGCTGCGCGTCTGCCAGCTCATAGCTGAGTGACGTGTCCTCGTCACTGAGGTAACCATCTTCTTCCAGACCCTCGAGGCTGTTGATCGTGTCAATGCCCTGCAGGACCGCAGATGTATCCTCTATGTCTGCCATCTCTTGCTCTTGCTCTTGCTCGTGCCGTGAGATGCTGTGGTGCTGGGGGGAAGTTTGTGGTGGCAATATTGCTTGCAACGGCCGGCCGTTAAATGGGCCTTCGGGGTTCAAACGAGGCGCGGTTTCGTGAATCTTGCTTGGCTGTTTTGGCTTGTTGGTCCCTATTGGCGATGGTTTGTGTTTCCACGGGGCGCTACTCAACGGGTTTATTTCCGTGGAGCACATATGTTGCACATGGTAATATTTATATTGATGTTGATGCATCTTGTGGTGCAAAAGTGTATATATAGCACGTAGGCTCTTTCTTGCACTCGGGCTGCTGAGAATCCTTCACACGACTCCTGCTCCCCCCCTAGTTCCTTCCTTCATAGCACACGTATACACGTAGATACAGTTCTTTTTAGTAGGATGTGGACCAACACTTTCAAATGGTGCAGCAAGACTGAAAAGGAAACAACGACTGCAGACGCCAAAGTCTGTGCCAGCTTGCATGGCCTTCAGGCCCTGCAGCAGCAAATCATGGATAGCACAACCGTGCACGGGTCTGTCAATAATACGATGACTCCAGGCGGGATTAATCAATGGCACTTCCACAATAATCGTGCCAGCAAGGTCTGCACACCCACGGTGCTCATTCATGGGTACGCTGCCTCGTCGATGGCGTTCTACAGGACGTTCGAGAGCCTCTCCGACAACATCAAGGACCTGTATGCCATCGACCTTCCCGCCAACGGTGCCTCGCAGGCCCCTGCTCTACAAGTGGACAAAACCAAGAAGATCAAACCGCTCAGATTCAAGCACATAGAGGACGACGTGGTTGTCCCCGTGCTAGATAAACACCCCCCAGCAGAGGACATCAAGTCGCATCTGGAACAGTACGAAAATTACTTTGTAGACAGGATCGAACAGTGGCGAAAGGATAACAAGCTCCGCAGGATAAACGTGGTGGGCCATTCGTTCGGAGGTTACATCTCGTTCAAGTACGCCCTTAAATACCCAAACTCCATCGATAAATTATGCCTCATATCTCCCCTGGGTGTGGAAAACAGTATACACGCCATCGCCCATAAGTGGGAGCCCAACACCACCTACCCACTCACGTTTACCGATCCATCCTCCAGATATTACACGCGAAAACTAAACGTGCCCCAGTTCATCTTCGAAAACCAGTTGAATGTTTTGAAGTGGATGGGGCCTATAGGCTCCAAACTGTGCTCGAACTACATCTCCACCGCATACGTAAAGGTGCCCGACCAGCTATATAAAGACTATCTTTTACATTCCTTTGTGGGCAAAAACCAGACAGTGCAGCCACAAACAATCAAGGTATTCACACACCTGTTCGAAAGAAACCTGATCGCTAGAGATCCGATAATAAACAACGTTGGTCTCTTGAACCCGGCGACACACGTAATGTTCATGTACGGTGAGCACGACTGGATGGATAAGTATGCGGGCTATTTGACCACTGAGTCGATGCTGAAAAACAAGGCAAAGGCTAGTTACGTTGAAGTCCCAGATGCTGGTCATAACTTATTCCTGGACAACCCACATCACTTCACTTCTTCCTTAGTCTCCTTCCTATCAAAATAATAATACTCATTCAGTGCAAGGAGAAAAAATAAAAATATATACATCTAGATATATATATATATATATACATCTATGCATATGTATATGTATGCGACATAGAAGAATACATAAATATGGAACATGAACAGCTTATTTGGAAGCGGGCCTTCCGACCGTTCCGAACAAATTAAAACAAAGTCTGCAAGCCGACGTCACCCCAGTTTTCAGCGACAGTTCTTTCGAAACGGCACCCTAGATCATCATCGGTAAAATGGTGTTGGAGCCTTCACCTCCACATCCACCTCGAGTAACAACGACAACACCTTCTCTTCCGTCCAGTTTGAAGAAGCCTGTGGCGAGTACTGTCCAGGACAATAATGAGGTGCCTAGAAAGAGAAAATTAGCATGTCAGAATTGTCGTCGTCGAAGAAGAAAATGTAACATGGAGGAGCCTTGCTCAAACTGCATCAAGTTCAGTACCGATTGTGTATTTACTCAACTAGACTTGAGGAACAAAAGATACTCCACGACTTATGTGGAAGCCTTACAGAACCAAATTCGGACTTTGAAAGAACAGTTACAAATACTAAAGTCCTCATCTTCTACAATTGCTAGCGGCTCCCTATCCTCATTGAATGACGATGACGAGCGTGCTGTAATTTCCAATGGAAAGGATTTAAAGTACGGCGAATCACCCTCATCAGCATTGCCATCCTCTGAGAGCAACGATGAGAATGAGTCCGATACGTTTACAAAGAAACTCCCCTCAGAGAGCCCTCCCCCAGTTGGTACAAACAGCATATATCCGTCGAACTCATTGTCCATAATAAAAAAAAAAACGGACGGCAACACAAAATACCAGCAACAGGTCAGTTTGAAGAATTTATCGAGAAGTCCTCTCATCTTAAGGTCATTATCGCTCTTCTTCAAATGGTTGTACCCCGGTCATTATCTTTTCATACATAGAGAAACTTTCCTGAGTGCGTTTTTCGGTGATACAAACACCAAGAGTTATTATTGCTCTGAGGAACTAGTATTTGCTATTGCGGCGTTGGGATCCTTGATCTCATACAGATCAGAAACTGAACTTTTCCAACAATCTGAAGTATTTTACCACAGAGCCAAGACAATAGTATTGAAAAAGATCTTTCAGCTGGATGATTCTTCCTTAGCTGAATCATCGTCCTCCTCCAAATTGGCGATAATCCAAACTTTACTATGTCTAGCGTTCTATGATATTGGAAGCGGGGAAAACCCCATGGCTTGGTATCTTTCCGGGCTGGCATTTAGAATCGCTCATGAAATTGGTTTACATTTGAATCCAGAAGCCTGGAGCAATGTTTACGAAGATGAATTATCAATAATGGACTTTGAAGTGAGAAGTAGAATATATTGGGGCTGTTACATCGCAGATCATCTAATAGCAATTTTATTTGGAAGATCGACCTCCCTGCGTTTGTCCAACTCTACCGTTCCTGAAACGGATGAGCTACCTGAAATTGAGACTGGTATCGAGGAGTATATATATGACCCAAAAGTCATATTGTCCACTGCAAACCCTCTAAAGAAATTGATTGTGCTATCAAGAATAACTGAAATTTTCGCATCCAAGATTTTCAGTCCCAAAGAAACTTTGCTTCAGAGAAGTGAATACTTGGCCAAGTTTAATCTAGAAGTGTACAATTGGAGACGAGATTTACCACTTGAATTGCAATGGACCAAGAGATCATTAATAGAAATGGCAGACTTCAATCCCACCATTGCTTACGTATGGTTCCACTACTACATCGTATTAATATCCTATAACAAACCTTTCATATACGAAATTAAACAAAGCAGAGAATTGGTGGAAGGATACGTCGATGAGTTATATTATCTTTTAAAAGTTTGGAAAAACAAATTCAAGACTTTTGAAAAAGCAACAATTTACATGATTTATTCCGCGATCTTAGCAATTCAGTGCATGAAGTCAAACCTGATTAAGAAAGATAGAAAGCAAGACTTCTTAAATTTTCTAAGTGCACCTACACTAAATTATGAACTCGCCAGAAAATTTATCGAAAATTCCGAAGACGCCTTACACAACTCAGAAACAATGGATTTACTGGGTACTTTATCTCATGGTAATGATTTTGCGTTAGAGTATAATTTTGACTTCACCTTATTAAATGAGATCGATATGCTGATTGGTGGAGGCACCAATGATGTCTTCACAAAGTAGCTTGGGAGGAAAGAGGTATTCGCATGAGTAGTTCTCCAGATATATACCTGTATTTGTAACTTTTTTATTTGGAAATGAGAAATAAATATCTTGGCCTTTTTCTCTCCTCTATCCATTGTATTTCGTCGCTCTCAAGAAGCCCCGGAATGACAAAATGAAGCATTTTTACCTTACATGAATACTTAGGCACATGGATCAGCGAAGCAAGATAAAAGGAAGGGCGCCGATTATTTTTGTTGACGACACATGTATTCTTACAAGCTGAATTCAAGGAGCTAATGACTGTGGATTATGAGAAGGACCCCAGGGCTAAAGAAGCTATTGCAATTTGGGAAAAGGGCGTATTGAAAGAAAAGGATGGGTCAATGTCTGATGCTATAAACTTCTATAGAAGCGCACTGAAAATTCATGACAACGTGGAAAGACTGTATAGGAAAAAATTACATGATGAGTGGATCCTGCATAAAAAACTCTCTGAACTATCCGTAGTTCCTAAAGATTCAAGTGAGCAAAACGGAACAGGTAAAGATGCCTTGCATGGTGGTGAAAATGTCGACCTCCCACCTTGTTGGATTCTGGAAATTTTACCGAACGATATTTTACTGAGAATTATAAAAAGGGTGGTATTAATGTCCGGTGAATCATGGGTAAATTTGTCAATGAGTTGTTCTACTTTCAATAAACTTTGTTTCCACGACTCTATGCCTTTTAAAACGTTTGCAAAGTACATATATTCCAAGCAAAAGTACAATCAAATGGCAATGGATCTGAATGGGATTACCAACGTATGTACATTCGAGAAGGAGATGTGGCAAGGGGATGATATCCGTATGTTGAACGAAAGACCATATATCAAGTTCGAAGGTATTTACATCAGCGTGGTGAACTACTTAAGGTATGGTTCTAACGCAGAGGGCTCATCGTCTCTCTTGAATCCAGTTCATATGATCACGTATTACAGGTACTTCAGATTTTATGAAAATGGCCAATGTTTGAGATTACTCACGACAGATGAACCTAGCTTTGTCGTAAAGCACTTTGCCAAAGAGAACAAACCTAAACATAGTGATACATGTTATTGGACCCTCGGATTCGATTATAATTTTGGTCATTTGAAGATAATGAGATCAGATGAAAAATACACGTTTGTTGAAGAATTTCAAATCAAGAATCAAGGCACTAAAAGATATCAGCGATTAAAATGGTTAAGTTCTACTGTTATGGATAAAGAAGGTAATATGTCAGATTGCTCGTTGAAGAATGAGAAGTCTTTTGTTTTCTCAAGAGTGAAGTCTTTCAAGAGTGTCGGTTCGAATCGATAGACTTTGCTGTTAACATATTCCATTTATTATTCGTATGATTATTATAGATTTATGTAGGAATTTCGATTTCCTTGTATAGGAAATTAAAGAACAAAAGAGCCTCAGTTAAACTAAACTGTACTACAAAATCCCATAAGGTAACGCTAAAATATTCAGCACACATACCTCTATAGATTCAATTCCTTCAAAATATATGACGCTAGTTCCTTATACAGCCATGTATTACCGGAAACCTTTTTGAAATGCACACCTGCCAACCCGACTATACGAACTTTCACGATGTGTATTTCAAATTTGATAGGTGGTCTTTCTTTAATATCATATGCAATATTCTGCTCGAATTGACCATTTACGTCATTTATGTTCTGTGCCCTTGACGTCGTCAAAATGTCGTCTTGCTGTTGTTGAACATACTCCAACGAGGTGGAAGAGAGTTCTCCAGACATACCATTGGTTTGATTTCCATAAGTTGGAGACATAGGAACAGATGAATTTCTTTGATGTGTACTAGCTGCCAAAGGTGTGAGTGGTATACTATTCTGCCCCCTCTTATAAGAGCCTTGTCGCTTTATCGAACTGTTTCTTGATGTCGAGGATGTCGCACTATGATAACTGCTTGATAGTTGGTTATCTAAACTGTTTTGTAAATCCATTACTTTCCCAGAGTCGAAACGCATGTCGCTAGTGGTTATTGCAGGTACTACGGCAGATGCAGTTGGCGACCTTTGTTGGACGCATATGAAGCCGCCTTTAACTTCTTTGAAATCAATTTTCATCCTTGTCAGAACGGATATAATATTATGACGGACAATGGGTAATGGTTTAGAGGAAGTTGTCTGTACGGAAAAGAAACCCTTTAAAAACATAGATTTTGGGTAATCAATTGATGGCATAGATCCAGGGGGGGCCTTGGAGGCCTCTTCCAAAATTTGCTTCTCGGTAAGCTCTTGAGTATATAACGGAAAGGCTCCGTTGCTAGTATTGCCAAACGAATTGTCGCTATACGTCGTAAGATCTTCTGGCACAGCCAAAAATTTTTTGTTAACGGGATTATACTTCTCCTTATTTGCCTCTCCCAAGAAGCCGTTACCATTTGTCATATCTGATGGCGGAAGAGCAGCTGGAATAGGTGGTCTCGTAAATTTCAAAGATTCGCGACGAGCATGCCCCACTGATTTAGCCCTGGCGCTAGGATGTAATTTACGGTTCTTCGGAACAGAGAGATAATGGTCACCCTTATCATTACTCGTGTCATCACTTGCAGTGTTCACGTTGTTATTACTACCATCATCATTAATTTTTAATTTGTCCAGATTTTCCTGCAATAGTTTTTGTCGTTGTTTTTGAACAATTAAGTCGGCATTCTGGGGTAAAGCGGGAAGATTGTTACTTTGCTTTTGTGATAAAGATCTCGCTGGAGGTACTATGGTTGTATTTTTAACAGAATTGCGCTGCTTTGAATCAGTGGTGTTTCCAATATAAGATGGATTTCTCTTAACACTTGGAATATAATCTGATATAGTACGAGTATGACTTTTCGGTATCGTGATAGAATTTTCAATCGGCTTTGGCATGAATGTTGATGAATGTCTTTCTGAATGAGACTCCTGTTGCCTTTGCTGCTGGGATTGTCCGCTTTGAGATATTCTCCTAAAGATTCCACCGATTGTATTTTTCTCTTGCTGCTCACCTACTGCAGGTGAAGCAGAGCGCTGCTGATACTCCGCAGATCTAGGTCCAGGACTTGATTTCAAAACATCATTTAATTCGGTATGAATATCTGAACTCTTTCTGATTGTTGGCGAAGTATGTGCCTGCTCAGGTACTGTTAACTTTGGAGGGACCATTACATGCAATGGAGGTTTATTTAGGGGATGTGAATTGTTTGAGGTTTTCGGTGTGACGATTGCGGGTACCTGGAAAATACCAGCATTGTAACCTGAATCCATCGGTGGACTTACCATTTTAGTTATGACCACTGGCGAGTTGTTGACCAAAGCGCCCTTATTATCGGATGCTACTCGTTGCTGGTGCTGCCTTTGCTGTGTCTGCGCTTGAAGAGCCAGCGCTTGCCTTCTTTGTAATTTTGCTAATTTGCGTGCAATCATTTCCGAAACCAAGTGATATAGAGACAACAATGGATGGTATGCTAAAGTGGGATCTTCAAAATTATTATCCGGTTCATTAGAACCATTTTGCAATTGACTATTCGAAACTTGAGTATGAATTAAATTTTGGTTTGCCGTAGAATTCAAATAGTTGTTGTTTGAGCATGAACTCAATACTTTAGAGTTTGATAACCTGTCCCAATACTCCTGAGAAAGTCGGGTGTATTCTCTTTCAGTGGCCAGTTGAATCAGCGATCTTCTTGTATCTTCGATATCGTCAATAAATTCCAGGCGGTACATCTCCTTCAAGACTTGTTCATCTAACATTTCCGGGGTTATTGGAACACGATTGGGAACATACGATGGTGTCTTGAAATCGTAGCCTCTATTCATCCATGGATGGTCAACGACATTTTTTAAAGTCGCTCTTTTTAATGGGTCGATAACAATCATTCTAGTTAACAAAGATATAGCTTCGATGGATAGGTGTGAGGGGTAATCCACTTTACCTTTTTTAATCTTTTCATGTAAAATGCTTGAGTTTTCATCATCAAATGGTACTTTACCACAGACCAAAACATAGAGGACAATACCAAATGACCAGATATCCACCTCAGGCCCTGTATAAGGTTGCGCTTTTAGTAATTCTGGTGCAGCAAAATATAAAGAACCACAAAATGTATGCAATTGTTTCCGATAGTCAAAAATATTGGAAAGACCGAAATCAATGATTTTAATTTCACCAGAGCTGGAAATCATTATGTTTTCAATTTTTAAGTCTCGATGAACAATATTGTTAGCATGTAAGTATTGCAGCGCGCTGGCAATACCTCTAGCAAACTTCCTCGCATGGTGCTCCTTTAATGAGCCATGCTGGATGATATAATCTAATAACTGTCCGCCAGAAACATACTCGAAAAGCATGTAAAAATGGTTTGACATGGTACACATTTCAAACAAACGACATATATGAGGATGATAAAGGATCTGACCCAGAGAGGCTTCCCTGACCGTCCTTTTGTCCCTCGCAATTTCCTTTTCTAGCCTTTTTTGTCTTTCTAAAATCTCATTTTCATTCTTGGGGGAAGGCAATGTGTGTTGCTTATGAAGATAGGCCTTGGAGGCCCTGTTAACAATCTTAATCACACAAACCTCCTTTGTCTGACGATGCTTGACCAATTTTACTTTACCCATGGAGCCTGCACCAACTGTTTCCAGAAACTCCCAATCTCCTAGGGATCTTCTGTGGAATTGTCTCAACTCCATGCCGCCATTGTTACTATTATTGCTACCATTAGACCTGGAAGCATCATTTTGTCTTTGAGCTGCTTGTTCCTTGGCCTGCTTAATGTCCGCAGGAGGCATTAGTGGCGCTTGTTGCTGGTCATTTCTTGATCCGGAGTGTCTGCCCATCATGCGCAGCGTAGCTGGCGCGGCAATTCGCGTATCACTAAAAGCTTCGGGTGTTGGTGACAAAGACCCCCCTTTACTGGTCTTAAAGTTCGGATTCACCAGATAATCTGCTGTATTTGGATTAGGCATAGCGGATTACTTAACAATTGAGGCCACGCTATTAATAGCACGGTGTAAATCCTTGGAAATGTCTCGAATGGCGTTTCTCAAAATCTAATGCTGTCCACGTCCTGGAACTCCGCTGGACGTCGTTTAATGCAGTGTATCCGTACTAACCCCTCCGTAGCCCGTCCTTGAATGTGAATTTGTGTCAATGGCGTGCTCTACTCCCTGTTTGGATGGTGGCAAATCCGGGCTTTCTCGTCCTCTTGATCTCTGGTTTTCCTTTTCTAAACATTTTAAATTTTCGCTGCTACGCCAAATTACCGCTATCACCGCGGACGGCAATTTATATCGTCAAAAGTGACATATATTGCCTCTTCCTGTAGTGTTTATTTATTCAATGGTAACACGACTAAGAAGCCAAACCAATTGATTTAGTTTATTCTTTCACGTAGATCTGCTAGCATAGATATAGAAAGGCGTGAATCAGGCTTTGATGAGATCGAAAAGAACTAGAAGTACAAGATACACAGAGGCGAGCGAGCCCAAGAGCGCTGCGAACTGGGATGGCGAAGACTGGCAAGATTATGTCTCCGAAGAGGTAACAACTCAATTGCACAAATATCAGCTTCCGCATTTAGAGATATTAGACGAGAAGATGGTGGACTTGGCCAAACAGTGGCATTTCCAGTACGTAATGGCCTGGCTTTTCAATGTCTGCGAATCATATACTACGACTACATATAACGCAGATCAGTATGGTGGTAACTCTGTCAAATGCTTGTGGAAGAACATTAGATTCGATGAAGGTATCTTTTTGACAGACGTCTTTTCGAAGATTGGTGGAAAGGACTCGAGCTATTATAATGATGAAATGGATGTCGATGCGGACTCGCAAAATTTGTACGATAAGATCAGATTGCAATTATTACACCAACTAGCGGGCAATAAGAGCGGTCAATTGAGGGATTGGAATGTTATTGTTAATCATCATTTGCAAAACTCTAGCTCATCTTCGGATTTGGTTACAGACTCCCCCTTTCTGGAGCTTGATATTGCTCGCCAATTCGAGATCCTTTATTGCATCGTAAAGTTGATAGAAGTGAAAAATATGATCTTCAAGAATTATTTGGTGAATAATTTGCATCTTTTTACATTCAGCGAAATAATACTGGATGACGAAGATGATGATAGTGAAGGAGGGGGCACGAAGAGTTTATTTGCCTTACCTAATGTTGGTGTGCTTGTGGAGAAAACCATGCGCAGAGTGAAGAGAGGTTCTTCCTCGCAGACGTTCAATATCCCGATAAAGCTTCAAAACTGTACGATAAAGGAGATCGACCCCAAGATTCCTGATTCAGTGGAGCTAATCCATCTTGAGTATTCCCACGACATCGATGCCTATCTCCAATCGATTACGATCGATTACAAAGTGGTCACCGCGGATTGGGAATCCATGCTGGAATACTGGTCACAGAACAGAGACTCGAAAATAATAGATGAGTTCATAACTACTCTAATACCGATATATGCAGAACATAGACTGTATTCAGCAAAGATCCTGGCCAATAGAGAAAAAGAAAGGGCCATTGCCGAGTTAATGACAAGAAGGAAAAGATCTTCCAGGTTGGTGGCGAAAGAAGAGGAGAATAAGAAGAAGGATTTGGAAAGTGAATGGTTTGAAAAATTGGACGAGAGAGAGCAATTCATAAGGCACAGAAACAAGCTAGTGTCGAAGGAAATCAAAAAAGTGAAGGATCTCCTATGGAACCAACTATGGCAATCATATGATCAAGATTACAGAGATGAAAAACTGACTAGGCGTAACGAGATTACAGACAGAAGTGGTTCCGGCACCCCTTCTCTCGAAATGTCTTTAGGAAAGGACGAGGACAACCTCTTGAATGATGTTGATAACGGAGTTCTTGATCATGGACCCAACTTTCAGTCCAGTATCGTCCCAGTGCAGCCACCAACCTCTGGAACTGTTGGCCCGCTACAAACAGGCGACGTCCCTGAACTGCCCACAGATTACTGCATAACAAAAGAAGAATTGGACGAACTTGCCAACTATGGGATTTTCACGCCGCAGCAGGAACCGGACAGCCAAGATTCTGTTTTCCAATGCCCCGGCGAACCGGATTTGGCACCCATGGTCATCCCGGAAGATCTGGAAACCGACTTGTTTAACAACCGTCCCTTGATTTGCTGCGACCACTGTTATAGATGGCAGCATTGGGAATGCCAGCCTCCAAAGATCATCGAACTGATGGCTTTGACCACGAAGGCCTCGCAGCACGCACTGTCGCAACGCGATTTTGGCGTCATCATAATGGGGAATTCGCACGGCAACAGAAGATCTTCTCGCCGACCCCAATCCACACCTGAGCCCAGCGCTAAGACCTCAAGACCCACCGACAAGCGGAAACCCCCGGGAGAGTGCTCCACTTTCATCTGTGCTTGGTGCATTAGGGACCTGGAACTTGAACTGCGTGGCATCTTCGTACCTGAATTGAAAATAATCAGAGCCAAGCAAAGAAAATTGCAGGAAGACCGCGAAAGAAGGAAAAAAATGAAGGAGGAAAAGAAAAGACTCGAACAGCTTGCCAAGCAAAGAGAATTGCCTCCGGTATTCCACAACGCATTTCCGCACATGACAAGCGGTCCAATACCCGGTATCGCTACCTACGGAACAACGAGCCCAACCATCATTCCAGAACTAAACGCAAACGCCGCCCATCCTATAATCGCATGCTCACAGCAACCTGATAGCAAAACTGCACCACAACCACAACCACAACCGCAACCGCAACCGCAACTGCAACCGGAGCATCCCCAAGAACAGAACTTTCATTTCTGATGCCCGCCTACCATCCTACCATCCAATCCCATCCATATATAGAAATCAAAACTCAATCAATCATATATATATTAACTCTTTTCCTCAAGAATCTCTTTCGGCACAGCCGCACAGTCACATGGTCTCAATAGGGTCCAGTCGGGTAATGAAACATTCAGTAGGGTTATCGGCTGAAACAGTTAGGGTGCACGGGGCGACTCGTATTAGGGTTGGACGGCATTTTTTCACCGCTTTTATCCGGTTTTGTCCAGGTCACCATCCTTGAAAGCGCGGCAAAGGTGCTCGAATCGCCTTATTGTGTTAAAAAGCCAATGAAATAAAAGTGGGATGGTGAGAACGCCAAACGAGTGAAAGAAGGAATGGGAAACAAGTTTCTTCGAGACTATTTGATGGCCAGTTTTCTTCATTTTTTGTTACTTTCAGGAGATACAAACATATAGAACATTCCCACAGATCATAGACATACAATGCTGTTGGATGTGAATACAAATCATACGCTAGTGCACGATGCTCAAGGGCATGAGCATCGCCTCATAAAAAGCATGCGTGACGAGGGCGCCCTGCACTCATGGAGTGACTCGTCGAAGATCTTCTACCCCAAGTCGTTTTACGCTACTGCCACGAATAAGAAGAACAACAAGTTGGCCAGTGCGAGCATGAACAAGGCGGCCGCTGACGATATCGCGGTGAGCGATCAGAGCCATTTCTGCTCCACTCAGCCGTTGCTCGATGGTCCAGTGGATGCCAAATGCAACAGAATACCCATCAAGAGAAACAGCTTCAAGCGAACTAGAATACTGAAAACTCGAGAGGATTCCGAGCTGCTGAACGAAAATCGCTCATCTTTTATGACCCCGTCCTTAAGCTCGGTCATGTCGCAAGTTAAGAAATCAAATTCCGCCAAGACGGTATCGGGCGAATGTCCCATACATGAAACCCACTTGACGCAGAGCATAAAAAGGAAGTTTTCAGAAGAGACGCAAAGCGACTGTTCTTCTTTGAGCTCGTCGAAAATTCATCCTTTGACGGATGATATTGCTGACACTGCCGCTGCGCAAGCCCCCGCCATCGACGATGAAACACAGGTCGAGCCGGTACTGCCCAAGATGAAGATAATAAACATAAATGATCTCGATCTGTTTGACGACTGGGAAGTCAAGGATCTGGTCGATCTGTTCCCACCCGTATACGAAAGACGCCCCCGGTCGTCCTCAGTTCTGTCATTGGTGCCTTCGCATTCTGATGCCATGCCCAGACCGACTTCTGTGGACTTCCAAATCGTCGACAAGAAGGGCGGCGCATCAAGGAGAAAGAGCAAGAGCAAATCAACCACTGAAAACATGATTTACGAGAACGACTTGGTAGAGTTGGAACAATGGCCGTCCGCCTCATCATCGTCCGAGGCTGACGACTCAACCGCATCTAACGACTTACTCTTGCCAAACAAGAGAATAAGACAGAAGAGTTTGAATACCAATTTCTTGAAACTATACTCCATCGAGTCATCGTGCAAGAGAAAGAATATTTTGCCTGAAGTCGAAGTGGACGACCATCTGCTGAAACAGCTAACGTATTCTGAAATCTGGTCCTTGGACATCAAAAAGGAACCCAATGTCTCCACCAGGAACATCAAGCTTGCCCTGATCACCAGGAAGAAATTGTGGTCCGACATGGTCCATGAAACGAGAAACGATCTCTTTGGCGACTCTACCCCCTGGAACTTGCATTTTGTCGCCACAACAAGCAAGACGCCACCTGCACAAAGCGGTGAATCCGCAAACGAACACGGAACGCCAGACCCAAAGAGCTCTTTGGTCCGCGTGCATTCAGACGTCAAGCCATGGTTCAACAACGGGGGCACAATGCTCAAACCGTGCGGGAAGTTAAGTCTGGGCAAAGTCACAAACAAGATTACCGCACCCACAAGAGAGATTCAGTACGTCGTAAAGGGCTGGTGCGATAGCAGGTTTCTCTGATAAACAGTCTCGCCTCTTCAGCCCACCCTGCTGCCCCGCCCTCTCCCCACCCATTAGCATTATCCTTAATTAGTAAACTATATATTCTATCACCACATCCATCATTACATAACATTAAAAACAACGCATCAGCATTTGGTGCCCGGGTAATATCCGCCTTAAACGATCGATGAAGAAAAAAAAATTTGGAGTCACAATAATAATGGAAAAGGCCTTATGGACTATCTAGCGCATGGCAAATTGGAGCTACAGGGACCAAGTTCTGGACAGCGGAGCGACAAGCGACAGATTATCTAGCTATAAGTGCATTGGTCTTCTAATTTTTTTGCCAAATGAAGCGCTTTAATGGTACGTATAGACATTTTTGCACAGTTGATAAGTGACAAAAAAAGGGATTGGGTGGATATTTTTGTCTGCACTTCCTCTGTCATTCTTTTTTATTATGTTCAGTAGACTAACAAACCTATCTGCACCTATTCTTAGTAAGCTATGTGGAAGTGATCAAAAATGGGGAAACAATCTCCAGTTGTTTCCAGCCGTTTCAAAAAAATGAAAACTACGGTACAATAACTTCAGCAAACGAACAGATAACACCAGTCATCTTCCACAATTTGATCATGGACATGGTGTTGCCCAAAGTAGTTCCTATCAAGGGTAATAAAGTCACCAAGATGTCAATGAATCTTATTGACGGATTTGACTGTTTCTACTCCACAGATGACCACGACCCCAAGACTGTGTACGTTTGTTTTACGTTGGTGGATATACCCAAGATTCTGCCCATCAGAATACTCAGCGGGCTCCAGGTCTATGATTCCAATGCCACAAACGAACTCTTGAGTTCTCATGTAGGCCAGATACTGGACTCTTTCCACGAAGAGCTAGTGAAATACCGTAATCAAACTCTAAACAGTTCTGAAAATGGCCAATCTAGCAACTATAATGGACAAGACGCCATTACTGATATCGGGGACGCGACTGAAGACCAAATAAAAGACGTTATACAGATAATGAACGATAATATCGACAAGTTTTTAGAAAGACAGGAAAGAGTATCTCTGCTAGTGGACAAAACTTCTCAACTGAATAGCAACAGCAACAAATTCAGGCGCAAAGCTGTCAACATAAAGGAGATAATGTGGTGGCAAAAAGTTAAAAATATTACGCTGTTGACTTTCACAATTATACTATTTGTTAGTGCCGCTTTCATGTTTTTCTATCTGTGGTGAAAAAAATAAGGGAGGTGTCCCGCTAAAATGACATTGACGGTTTTTTTCTTTTATTCTTGAGAAATTTTAAATAAATAACAATAAAAAAGAAAGTAAATAAGTATAGGTAGGTGTGCTCGTGGCAGCGCCATTGTATTGTTTCTGGTATATAGGCAGTATCTATCTTATTATGATATTAAACGTTTACTTTTAGGTGAGGAAATGACTTTTGGCTTGGAATGATTGAAAAAAAAAAGAAGTATAAATGCATGTTTGGATGCACCTGCTAGATATCCCATTTGGCAAAATCTGGAATATCGATATGAAAGAAAGGTAAGTTTGTACCTGAAGCGGTGTAGACACTATATTTGTCAGGATTTTCTTTGTTTCGAGGTACTCTTGCGACGTGATAACTTGTATGACCGGCAACAATGGATTCATCACTATACTCTTCGTTTATCGTACCAAACCCTCTACTAATTAAACCTCTTTTCACCCATGGTGAAATGATGCCTACGAAGTGGAACTCAACCTGCCTATCAGCATATTGATTGATGGCTTTCCTCAAGTCAACTAATGATTGAAGGGCAGTGGCATCTGTTTGAGCAACTTGTGAAAAATCCAAACACAATATTTTCAAGAGTGGTCTCTCATCTCTCTCGGCATCGATTGAGTTGTTGGGAGCATTTTGCGTGAATTCTAGATCGCTTTCTTTTTTCTTCCAGAATTTCAAATTCTTCAAGAATGCAGGTGCTTCCCATGGACCGGGATCGTTCCATGGACGGTCTGATTTCTTCCTGTGGCGGATGATTTGTCCACGTCTTGTTGCCCTTTTGACCTCGTCAATTATAATATTGTAATGCCTTGAACAGTTGAGATATGTGTAGCTTTCAGACAGCCTATAAACAAGGACACTCTCTGGAGGTGGGAGGATGTGAACGTCCGGGTTCAATTCTCTTGTGTATTTGTGGTCAAACGGTAGCCATTTCGTATGGTATTTTATTCTTGGTTGGCCAATCGAAGAGGATGGAGAAGCAAAGCCCTTTGTTTGGACGTTTGTTTCTATTTTCTTGGAGGAATTGGTAATGTATTTGGCAGATATCTCCTTTTCATCTTCACCATTTTCTTCTAAAGTGGAAATACGGTTGTTATTTTCGGATACATAACTAACTGCATCGGAATCCGCTTTGACATAAGCATCGGTAACTTCAGCAATTTCGACACGACCCAAAAATTTTCCAGCTGGGAACGCCACTTTTAAGAGTAACATTGCACATGACCAGCACATAGCAAAATAGATACCATCTTCGATAGATGCAAACACTGTGATCAACACGGTAACGATGAAGCAGATGAAATCCAATGGATTCATTTTCCAGAAATTCCAGGTGGTTTGGTAGGAGGCCAAAAGATCAGACACAGCATGAATGATAACAGCAGATAAAGTAGCTTTTGGAATGTAAAAGAATGCACCTGTCAAACAGTATAATGCTAGAAGCACACACGAGCCTGAAAATAAACCAGATAATGGGGTACGGACATTACATTTAGCCTTTAGTGCAGATCTTGAAAAGGAACCAGTGGCTGGGTAAGCATTGAAGAAAGTACCCAAAAGGTTTGAAACTCCAATAGCAATCAACTCTTGATCGGGAACAACTTTGTAATCGTTGATTCTACCGAAGGATTTGGAAATGGCAATGTGTTCTAATAATAGCACGATAATAGATGAAGGTAGACTTGGACCAAGTTTAGACATTAATCCGGATGGAACGTGGAAGACTCCAACTTCTTTTAGACCAGATGGAACTGAGCCCAGGATACTGATGGGCCTCTCCGAGGAGGACTTGCCTCTTGTGATAGCCCAACCGATACAAGTGAACACAATAATAATAATACCATTCCTCGAAGCTTGAGCGTAGAAATATGTCCATTTGACAATTTTGTGTAATCTTGCGTTTTTGGAATTATATCTATCGTTCAATCTTGGACCATACGTCCCACACCACCATTTCCAAACGTAAAGGAGGAAAAGGGGAATTAGCCCAAATACGGCATCCAATTTGGTGTCTGGCAAGTGCTTCAAAGTCTCTATAACGACTTTATAAGTGGCTGCTCTCGTATTGACCAGCTTATTATAACCCATAAGTGCTGGCACTTGACCCCATAAGATATTGAAGGCGGACCCAGTCATAAACCCAGCGACGGCGTTTAGAGAAATCAATTCGACAAGAAACCCTAAACGTAAGAAACCGACAGCTGCAGAAATGATACCACATAACAATGCCAACGTTGTTGCAATCACAGGACCTGTGATGGTAGTATCTCCATCGGGGTATTTGGCCTGCACTTCGGCAATGACTTTTGCGGTTTGTAAAGACATCACAGCGACGGGCCCAATGCAAACATCCTTGGAAGTAGCGAAAAAGGAATAGGCGTATGCCCCAATAAATGAGGAGTACAACCCGTACTGTGCTGGTAACGTGGCGACTTGTGCATACGACATGGATTGCGGCACAAGAACACAACCAATCGTGATACCTGCGATAAGATCTGCAATAAACCAGTTAAAATTGTAATGTGGCAGCCAATTAATGATGGGGAAAACGCTCTTGAGATAATCACCGGCTCCTTTCAAAGTAAGATGCGACCTTATGCTATGGTTATAGTATTCCTTCAGGGAAACTGCGGACTCTTCAAACTGAGAAACGGAATTATCATACAGTGAGACGTCTGAAGGGTCGAAGTACTCAATCTTCGAGCCCTTAACACCTTTCGCATCATTCACTGCGTTCCGGTTGGCAACGGAATTGCTCTCTAGGTCGTTGTCGCTGAAGACACCGTTATTTTCATTATTTTTGTATTGGTCATACTCTAGCTCTAGATCGTCAAGATTGGGAACAGAATCGGTGTTGTCCTGAAAATCGGGAATTTCCACCTCTTCTAAATTTGGTTGAGTTTCCTTCGACATATCTTGCTTGGACACTTTCTGCTACTGTATATGTACATATGCCAAGAAGGACATTACTAAAGGGTGAGAAGGCTTAGGCACTGAAACGACCCTAATTTGTTCAAGTGCTGTCTCGGTATATATATGTGCATGCTAACCGAACCAAGAACAGTGAACGGTAGATCCTCCCTCGACCGGCCATGACTAAAAACTGGACTTTGGTTCAACCTTACAGCTATCCGACGATGATACTTTCTGCGATCTTTTTCTGCCTAAAACTCTTTAAAACCACAACTGTGGCCGAAAACTGGCGGCGCACGTGACCTGACATGGCAACCGTAGCACGTGCCATGACTCTCGCATCACCACAGCACTAAACCATTAGTTATTCCATTGGGTGCAACGAAACGTCAAAGGCTCTATGGTAGAGTCGGAATTGACGGTCGTATATGCTCTTGCACAAGCACGCATGTAGAGCCTCTTATGGCGCCGGTCCAGAGAGTCATCGTGGAAGACGGCCATTAATGCAAGCTCGTTGTCGGCTGATAAGGGTGGATTTTCCACGAACAGACTGGTGTAGATTTGTGTCAATTGTCTTGAGAAGAGCTTGGCAATCTGCTTGGACAGGGAAAGTTCGCCAAGGGCGTTCCGGATGGGGATTTGCACCGCAGGGGGAGGGTACTTCTTGTGATTGTAGCTCAGATGGCTGTTTGCCACTAAGAACTTGTAGTGGTTTCCAAGGGAGTTGACCAGAAACGTCCTCTCAGGGGTGAAGGCATCGAGATTTGCCCCGCCATGATAGGCTGGCGACGTTGATGCTGGTGGTGTTTGGACCCAGGTATTTTTCACTTGGAACAGTGTTGTCCAGTCCGCCTTCAGCCAGGTGCCCTTAGAGGCCATGGAATTTAGTTTCCCGTTGTGCGCACAGATGGAATCTACCAGAGACCTGTGATTCTCAAAAGGCCAGTGAGATAGTAGGAAATAATGGTGCTTTTGAAAAAGGAGCGCATGTCTTGGACGCGGATTGTTCCATTGGAAGTGCGTTTGGAAGATGATACTTTCCAATGCCTTCAAACTGGTTCTCAGATCTTGCCTCCTCTGTGCCTTCTCATAGACCTGTAGCGATTCGGTTAGCGGCACGGCTATTTCTTTGAACTTGTAATCGCTTTGTATGCCTACAAGAGTTGTTGTCAGTGCTGTCTTGGTTATTCGATGCAGCGGTAGTGATTCTATGAACGGCAGTAACACGCCTTTGATCCGAGACGTCATCGTTATTAGAATCGTCCTTTTGACGGTGGTTGTCGCTTGCTTCTTGTTCGCTGTGATGAAAATCCTATGATTTTCCCACTTAAGGTGCGAAAGATTATATATTATAACGCATGCTACAAATATACACATATATATATATATACAAGTGGAAAGAAAATAATCGTTAAACAGTACATTTCTTCCCGAAAGCTTCATTGCATGGGGCAATATGCACTTCTTGCCTTTTTATGTGCTGGATTTTGCGGTTTTGGTTTGAACGTCTTCACCCCTTCAGGAAGGTCATCCGTGTGAATAATCTGGAAATTTGACACTGTTTCGTTATTGATCAGATCATTGGCGTCGCCAGAGGCGCAAGAAGACGACGACGACGACGGCAGATTCGTCTTTATTCCCAGCAGCTCTGACTTTTCATTGAACCAATTATCTGGTGGGAATTCAATATGGATGAAAACATACAGATCGCCGCATCGGCCACGAGCGTCGTCCAAGATGGGCCAACCTTCATTGGTGATTTTGAGGACATCACCGGGTCTTATGACTCTCCCCGGTTTGATACTCAGTGTCAGCAACCTGTCGTCGAAGGTTTTTGTCAGGAATTTTTCAAACCCTGTCAACGCCTCGCTTAGCGATATCGTAACGCTTACATATGAATCTTCCATGTTGCCATCGCCAAAGTTCTTCAAGAAAACTTGCTTCGCGAACCAGTCCTCTTGCCTCTCATTGAGATGGAATCTCAAGTCACCACACGCAGCCTTGCCGATTTCTTCGTCAGCCATCCCCTCGATAGTAATAACATCGTTGAAATGGTGGCCCGGAGCGACGATTACCGTGATGACTTCCTTCTTTGACTGAAGCCCCACGCCCGCACAATCAGGGCAAAAGTTCTTCGGGTTCTTAGGACTTTTCCTGTATTTTCCCTTACCATGACATTTCTCACACATCACCCATTGTGACGCTACCAAACCGGGCCCAAACCTCTTGAGACGTTCTTTCGAACCTTTCCCGCCACAGGATTCACATTCCACTTCGTGTGTCACATGTACTCTTTTCTTCGTTTTCCAACCAGATCCGTGGCACTTCATGCATACGACTTGTCTCTTCAAATCAAATCTCAACTTCTTGCCCATGTATAAATCCTTCATCGTCAAAGATATATCGATATCGATGTCCTTCGAACTCGCAGAATCATTGTCTTCGTACATTTTGTACTCATTGGAAAAACCGTTCCCCTCATGGCCTCCGTCGTTGAAGAAATTATTAAAGAAGTTCATGAAATCGTCATTTCCAAACCCATCAGTACCACCGCCATTAGCGGTGCCATTATCGTCGCCATACAAGTCATAATGCGATTTCTTTTCCGGATCGCTCAAGATCTCATAGGCTGCGGTAATCTCCTTGAATTTGATCTCATTCACATCTTTCGAGTCCTGGTCCACGTATTTATCCGGATGATGCTTCAGGGCAAGCTTCCTATAAGCCGTTTTAATCTCTTGCACGTCCGCGTCCCTCGTCACCCCCAACACACCGTATAGCCGGTTGTTTCTGTCACTGTCACTCATTCAAAATAACACCTGCGCACTTACTTTCCCTTTCCTTCTAGGTCCAAGCGGCAAATCTCTAAAGATAAGATAAGCCTGACTCTTTCTTTCCTTCTCTGTCTTTCTTCTTTCCTTCTGCAGAGGATGGCTCGTCGCTACTCAAATCCCGACCCAAGAACAAAGAAACAAGAATCGCCCAACGAAGGGCAGCCCCACATACATTCATGCATATGATATGTTTATTTACCGCATAATCATCGCTACATAATCCATATATAATACATAGCACTTTCACGGCAACTTCTTCTACAACATCACTCCCCACTGGAGAATTCTACTTTTTCACTATTGGTCTTTTTCACTCTTCTTGCGTCTTTTTTTTTTTCATTCACAAGGGGTCCAAGCCAAGAGCATTCGATTTTTGAACCTTTCGTTGAGACAACTCCACGTACTCTTCTTTCCTGCCGCAATTGACGTATTTAGAGTTTACTGCGCCCTTTGTAAACGATCGTGACCTGTCTTTCATACTAGGAAAGGCTTCTTTTGCTGCTGGTACTACTACTGTCTCGTCATATTACTTTCGCTGTTCGCACCAGTCACACGTTTCTCGAGAACCAACACCAGGTTTTCTTTGCCCTTTCCTCCCCGCATTTAATTATTTCTGCTCTCTGATCAAACCCATATATATATATATTCAGCTGCCTGTGTTTCCCTCTTCCTACGATGTTATCTTTGTCAGTCAAAAATCGCTGCACAGCGAGCAACTGTATAACTGACATTATTAAGTCATACCATATAAGAACTCTCACTACAAGCGTAAAAAAAATGCCATACATCAATCCCCCCTTTATCACTACAGCCAGTAATACAAAACTGAAAGCTTTCAGGAAAGTCAGGCCCGTCCTCCAAAGGCATAGCTCTTCCTGGGTTGCTGGTCAAAGCCATAGTCGTTCATTATCCGGCCAGTCTTCACTGAACGACCTGCGCCATTTGAATCGCTTCCCACACCACACATTAAAAACCGGCAATGATGACTTTTATCCTGCTGAACAATTGACTTTGGAAGACGTAAATGAAAATGTCTTGAAGGCTAAGTATGCTGTTAGAGGTGCCATCCCCATGAGAGCTGAAGAACTGAAAGCTCAATTGGAGAAAGATCCTCAATCTTTGCCATTCGATAAGATTATCAATGCCAATATCGGGAACCCTCAGCAACTACAACAGAAACCCTTGACCTACTACAGGCAGGTCTTGTCTCTCTTACAATACCCAGAACTATTAAACCAAAACGAACAACAACTAGTTGACTCGAAACTGTTCAAGCTAGATGCCATTAAACGTGCCAAAAGCTTGATGGAAGACATTGGTGGTTCTGTTGGTGCTTATTCTTCTTCTCAGGGTGTGGAAGGTATAAGGAAAAGTGTCGCCGAATTTATAACAAAGAGGGACGATGGCGAGATATCTTATCCGGAGGACATTTTTCTAACTGCTGGTGCATCCGCAGCCGTCAATTACCTGTTATCCATATTCTGTAGAGGTCCAGAAACAGGTGTCTTGATTCCTATTCCACAATATCCATTATACACTGCCACTTTGGCCCTGAACAATTCTCAAGCTTTGCCGTACTATTTGGACGAGCAATCAGGGTGGTCAACTAATCCAGAAGAAATAGAAACCGTCGTCAAAGAAGCTATACAAAACGAAATCAAGCCTACTGTGCTAGTAGTTATCAATCCAGGTAATCCTACCGGTGCTGTTTTATCGCCAGAATCTGTATCCCAGATTTTTGAAGTTGCAGCCAAGTATGGCACAGTTGTGATAGCTGACGAAGTTTATCAAGAAAACATTTTCCCTGGCACCAAGTTCCATTCAATGAAAAAAATTTTGAGAACTCTACAGAGAGAACATCCAGGTAAATTCGATAATGTTCAGCTAGCTTCTTTGCACTCAACTTCTAAAGGTGTCTCTGGTGAATGTGGCCAAAGAGGTGGTTACATGGAACTCACCGGGTTCAGCCATGAAATGAGGCAAGTTATTCTAAAACTGGCCTCGATTTCATTATGTCCCGTCGTGACTGGCCAAGCTTTGGTTGATTTAATGGTTCGTCCACCAGTGGAAGGGGAGGAATCATTTGAGTTGGATCAAGCAGAACGTAACTCTATTCATGAGAAGTTAATTACAAGAGCAATGACTTTGTATGACACATTCAACTCCTTGGAAGGAATCGAATGCCAAAAGCCTCAGGGTGCCATGTACTTGTTTCCCAAGATAGATTTGCCTTTCAAAGCCGTTCAAGAAGCGCGCCATTTAGAACTGACTCCTGACGAATTTTATTGTAAGAGCTTGTTAGAATCTACGGGTATTTGTACTGTTCCTGGTTCCGGATTCGGCCAAGAACCAGGCACTTATCATTTAAGAACAACATTCTTGGCACCTGGTCTTGAATGGATAAAGAAATGGGAAACTTTTCACAAAGAGTTTTTTGACCAGTATCGTGATTAAATAAGGAGGAAAAACGGCAGGACAGCCGACATAACTAACGTTTAAATATGTATTCCATCATACGGATAATGTGACTATTTCATTTTTCCTTGTCTTATGCAGAATAATATGATAATATTGCATTTTCGCTTATACTATGCCCCGTTTTCCGTCGATACATATGCTACATTATATACGTGCTTGTATTACTATATTGTATTCTTTTTTCTTCTTTTGATTTGACTTTCACCCTTCCTCTGTATATACCCAACCTATATAGCGCACAAGTTTGAATAATTGTTGATCATCTACTTTGGCCGAGCGGCTTTAACTTTGCTTTTCCTTGGACTTCACTACAACACTTCTTGATTCAAATGATGACGCTAAAATTAACAGCCAACATGGTAGCCAACCTATACAAAGGACGAACCAATTCCAACATTTCAAATCTAACCAAGCTGAGATCAGTTTATTTACTATATCAAATCCGTGAAATTCATTATCGAAAACCAACGCGAATAGGGTTATTGATATAAATGGGTTTGTTAACACTAGTAACAATAAATTTTTCAATTGCTGTCTTTTCTTAGCTTTCTCTAGCACGGTATCTCCATGATGCTCAAAGAGGTCGTCCCTTGACTCAGTTTTTACTGAGGTGTGCGATTTAGTGCCCATTTCATGCTCGGTAGATTTTCCAACGACAATAGTCCTGATAAATGTCATAGGGAATGCCAACGAGCCGATCAGTAAAGCCATGGCAAAATTTATCATCAGAAGGGATGTTGAAACCAGACTGAAATATAAAAATGCGACATTTTTCAACCTGTATGATAGTGGTTCTGAGATATGTACTTTCTCGGATAGTACTAAGGGTAAAAAACAGGTTGCCAAGCTAATTGTCATCAACAACCCCACTGAAGGTACCAGAAGAAATATTTGTGAAATAATGAATGATACAACCAATGATATGAACCAAACCAACAGTGCCACCAAATTGTATTCTGAGAATAAGGATATACTTGCGTAGGCATTGTTAATGAATGCATTTAATGAACTTATGGCAAATGCCACTGAAAAAGCCACGGCGCTTGGCAAATAACTACTAATGGAAACGAACTGACGTGGCGCTAACAACAAGTAAAAGAAGAACGACTGATGGAATTTTTCCAAAAGATTGTTGATGGAACGGAACATTGCTTCTGGTATACGTCCAAATGTAGTAATGTCGTGACCGCCATGTCCGTGGGCCTTCAACGTTACAGATTGAATTCTCCAGCCGCTGAACGCCTCGTTACCGTGCGGATTCTTGACACCAGACAACGCCCAGTCTCTTATTCCCAGACTAAGTATCTTCAATCTTGACCAAAAATCATTATTAGCCAATTGATCATAAGGTAGTCCATGCAAGGAAACTTTCATACCTTCATGTTCAGTAATGGATATTGCGATGTTCACAAGATCTAAATTGGGCAGCTCGCCATTTAGCCCGTCATAGGAAATTTCTACATACTCAAAGAAATCTTCTGCACTTGAATAATCTAGTACCACGGCAGCTTCGATGGAACCCCCAGTTAAGTCTAAGGAAGTATGGTATGCTTCTACCCATGATCTCAAAGCTGCACGAGGATTTTCACTGAACACAACGATTATATTCTTAGACCATACCGGCCAACGTGAGAAAAATCTGGCTAAAGACACACCCAATGCTGCACCACCAACGTTGAATTCATCGTCCGAATTAAACCACGGAATGGCAAGTACCATTGCTTCTGTCCCATCACCCCTGGGGGCATGCATTACTCCATACAATGTTTCTCCATATTGTTGGCTTTCATAAATAGCAGTCTTAGTACCGAACTCTTGTAGCCAAGAACCCATCTGATTGTTTCTTTCCGAGGAAGTCATATTTTCCATTTCCTCGATTTGAGAGCGATAGCCTCTCAAAACGTTCCATTCAGATTCTCTAAAATAACTATACGCTTGTGACGGCATCAAGGCATTTTCAGAAATGTACGTTCTTCTATACTGTCCATCCATAGGCAGAATAGCAATAGAGATGAAACCAAAAAGAGCACATAGAGTGGAAATCACTGGCAATAAGGCGATGATACGCGGGACAAGCCCCATATCAACAATTCTTCGATGCAACTTCTCCAATAAAGCCATCTCTGCTGTGTTATACACGTCTTTGGTCTGTCAAGTCCTTTTACAAGACATCAATGATGAGACCTTTTTTATGTATTCGACGTGTATTGCATATGACTTTTTTTTCTACCGCTGGGCATTAAGGTGAGACTTTCACGATGCCGTTCTCAATAACTTCGTAGGGATGGCGATCATGTACAAACAAGCGCGAACCAAACCTCACAGCATAAAGCTACAGTACCGTTTCAACTCCATCGATATTGAGCTATAGAAGATTATTCAACATATTCCGGCCGTACTGTTGATACAGTGCTTTTTTGAGGAAAAAAAGAATTAGTAACATCAAGCACATTCAAGCCAAGTCCTTCATAGAATTTGGCCAACATGGAAGCCATTTCACAGCTACGTGGTGTTCCTCTAACTCACCAAAAAGACTTTAGCTGGGTTTTTCTAGTAGATTGGATTCTCACAGTGGTAATATGTTTGACGATGATATTCTACATGGGAAGAATTTATGCATACCTCGTAACTTTTATATTAGAATGGTTATTATGGAAACGAGCGAATATTAAAATAAACGTCGAAACCCTCCGTGTTTCACTGCTAGGTGGTCGAATACATTTTAAACATCTTTCCGTGATACACAAAGATTACACAATTTCGGTCTTAGAAGGTAGTTTAACATGGAAATACTGGCTTCTAAATTGCAGAAAAGCAGAATTGATAGAAAATAACAAGGATTCTTTAAGTAAAAACGTGAAGCTTCCCTGCAAGTTTTCATTAGAATGCGAAGGTTTGGAAATCTTTATTTACAACAGAACAGTAGCATATGATAATGTTATAAACTTATTATCCAAAGATGAACGAGATAAGTTCGAGAAATACCTTAATGAGCACTCTTTTCCCGAATCTTTCAGTGATGGAAGCAGTGCTGATAAATTGGACGAGGATTTGAGCGAATCTGCGTATACGACAAACTCTGATGCATCAATAATAAATGATAGAGACTACCAAGAAACGGATATCGGCAAACTTCCAAAGTTTTTGAAGTTCCTACCAATTGAACTTAAATTCAATCGTGGTTCTTTGTTGCTGGGAAACAAATTTACACCTTCCGTTATGATTTTAAGTTATGAAAATGGTGAAGGCGTAATAGATGTTTTGCCCCCGAAGGAGCGATTAGATCTGTACAGAAATAAAACACAAATGGAATTTAAGAATTTTGAAATTTCCATCAAGCAAAATATCGGCTACGATGATGCTATTGGACTGAAATTTAAGTTAGACACTGGAAAAGTGTCAAAGTTGTGGAAAACGTTCGTACGAGTCTTACGAATAGTTACCAAGCCTATTATATCGAAAAAGAATAAAAAGAAAACAGGACCGTCAGATGATTCTTTTTTTCAGAAATGGAAAGGTTTGTCTTTATATAAAGCCGCTCCAGGCGACGCTAAGCCAAGCGATTTAGATGACATTGAATTCGATTTCACAAATCATGAGTATGCTAAATTTACATCAATTTTGAAATGTCCAAAATTGACAATTGCATACGATGTGGATGTTTCAGGTTTTGTGCCACATGGTGCTCATCCGACGATACCTGATATTGATGGGCCGGATGTAGGTAATAATGGGGCACCACCAGACTTTGCTTTAGATGTTCAAATTCATGGTGGGTCTATCTGTTACGGTCCTTGGGCTCAAAGACAAGTGAGCCACCTACAGCGTGTTTTATCACCGGTAGTATCAAGAACATCCAAACCTGTAAAAAAGCTCCCGCCAGGCTCGAGAAGGATATATACGCTCTTCAGAATGAATGTTTTGATAATGGAAGATACCACCTGGCGTATTCCAACGAGAGAAACAAGCAAGGATGCTGAATTTTTACAGCACTACAAAGAAACCAGCGAAGAATATAGACCGTTTGGATGGATGGACCTTCGGTTTTGTAAGGACACATATGCTAATTTTAACGTAGTTTTGTGTCCCACGGTAGAAGGTTTTCAGAATAACTTTCACGTTCATTTCGTAGAGACCGAAATTAGATCAAGTGTAAATCACGATATTCTACTGAAGAGTAAGGTATTCAATCTCGATGGGGACATCGGATACCCCTTAGGTTGGAATAGTAAAGCTATATGGATAATCAATATGAAGTCTCAACAGTTGGAGGCATTTTTACTGCGAGAGCATATAACGCTCGTTGCCGATACCCTGTCAGACTTTTCTGCGGGTGAACCTACGCCATATGAACTATTCAGGCCTTTTGTCTACAAGGTCAACTGGGAAATGGAGGGTTATTCTATCTATTTAAATGTTAACGATCACAATATCGTTAACAATCCGTTAGACTTTAATGAGAACTGTTATTTATCACTTCATGGTGATAGATTATACATTGATATCACAGTTCCTCGCGAGAGTATTTTGGGAACGTATACAGACATATCCTATGAAATTTCAACTCCAATGTTCAGGATGATGTTAAATACCCCTCCTTGGAATACTTTGAACGAATTTATGAAACATAAAGAAGTGGGAAGAGCGTATGACTTCACAGTCAAGGGTTCCTATCTCCTCTACTCTGAATTAGACATTGATAACGTTGATACATTAGTCATAGAGTGTACGAGCAATAGTACAGTGCTTCATTGTTATGGCTTTGTTATGAGATACTTAACAAACGTGAAGATGAATTATTTTGGTGAGTTCTTTAATTTCGTAACTTCTGAGGAGTATACTGGTGTCCTCGGTGCTAGGGAGGTCGGAGAGATCATCACTAAGAGCTCAGTGCTGGATTTGGCGTCTACTTTGGATTCAGGGTATCAGAATAGCAGTTTGAAGAACGAAAGTGAAGACAAAGACCCTGTGAAAAGATCTGACCTGAAAAGGACAACCAATGAAACTGATATCTGGTT